>NW_028258320.1:33546590-33849621 GCF_053883595.1 Heterocephalus glaber | reverse complement strand
CTTTGGGTGTCTTCCCCTCAGATGAATATGTTCTTCCTGATTTTGAAGCCCTAATGATTCCAACAGGAGACAGTAGAGAATGGCTGTCAATAAAAGAGTGATTTGTCTTTCAAACTGAATGCATGAAACACCTCCTTTGCTGCCACTAGCTATTGATTGCAGCTTGAAGGATTTTTCTCTTTGTTTGGAAAGTCTTAAAACCACTGGTCCCTATTGTCAACAGAGCTAAATTTCAGTCTGTTTTTGTGTGTGTATGTGTAACCCCTACTGACCTATAGGGACAAAAGCTGGATACTTTTCTCCTTGATGTTGTTCTCCAGAGTTTTTACAGACTACACATACAGAGAAACTTGTATTTTCTTAGTAGAGTGTTGTTGCAGTAGGGGGTTTTTGGTTTTAGCTTGTATTCTTTTCTTTTCTTTTCTTTTCTTTTACAAAATTGGTTTTAAATTATGAACTCAGACATGAAGAGAGCTATTTTGGCATCGATATGTATTTTAAAGATGATGTGAAAACTTCTGGTCTGCAAATGAGCCCAGCATGATAGAAGGGACAGCGCTATAGTAGTGAACAATACCTCATCTTAGAATTTTAAAGCAGCAAAGGTTTGTTTCTTTCTCATGTGCAGATCCATCGTGATGGACACAAGGGCACAGCTTCCTGCTTCTCTCATTCTTGGGCCTGGGATGATGATGCAATAATCATCATCTGAAACATTTCAAGCTGGATGTTAGAGCAAAAGAGCATATGGCACGGATGTATTCATTCTGAAAGCTTCATTCTATTGGTGAGTGACATGTGACATTCCTACTAACACTTTCATTGGTTAACGAGTTCCGTGACTATGCTAAATTCAGGTGCACCAAGAAAGTTCAATCCTGCCATGTGTCTGGAAAGATAAAAATCAGAATATCTGTAAATAATTCTAACAAGTACATACTTCAGAAATCACACACATTTTGGTGTTTTCTAAGAAAAAATATTTTTTTTTTAGAAATTTGTGACTTGGAGAATTTTCTTCAGTTTCCTTCTCATTCTGTTTGTATAAAAAGTTTGGTAAAATTTACCTAAAGATATCAATAATATACATAGGCTGAAAGGAGTTTTTGTGACTGAGCAGTATCTGTTCATTTCTTAACAGCCAGACCATCCAATCTAGATTCTGTTGTCTTGTTACAGTTATGCACAAGGCTAATTTGGCTTTGACAATAATACTAACTCTTGAAGGAAATCTCTATCTTGGAACTTTAATGACTACAGAGGGTTAATTGATAATCATTAATCAAAGAGCCTATAATGAGAGTACACATAGTTTATTGAAATAGTTAATTTGATAAAACCTTTAAAGTATAACAAATGGGAAGACAAGCCCTGATTAAAAATTCTTATAAATTCTAAATTCTAAACTCAGGAAGTTCTTCTAACTTCAAACATTTTAGGGCTTCTTTTTTAACATTTCCTTGGGTATTACAATATTCTTCTTCTTTTCTTGAAATTCATGTTATTTTCCTATATAAAAACACGTGCGTGTGTGTATGTGTGTGTGTGTGTGTTTCTAGGGATTGATTTTAGGGCCTACCTCAAGCTAGGCAAGTGTTCTACCACTGAATTACACCTCCAGCCTTTTCTGTTTAATTTTATTTTGTGACAGTGTCTTGCTATATTTTCCAGGCTTGCCTCAAATATACAGTCTCCTGCCTGACCCTCCCAAGCAGCTGGGATTACAGGAATATGTCACCTCACTGAATGAAAAGTTTTTAATGTTGTTCAATGGTTCTCTAATTTGGTTGAAAATAAGACTATACTAAACCTTTTTAGGTGATCTTGTAGCTGAGGAAATTTCAAATACATACATTTTAGATGAAGTCTAGAATGTGTGTAATCCAGGGCAGGTAGATGCAATGTTATCTTTATATGTGTTAAATTTTCTTAGAGATGTAGTTACTGCCATCAGTTGAAAAACTAAGTTTCAGACAGGTAGCTAACAGACATTAGGAAAGTTAGAGAGAAAGAAGTTAGCTTAACTTTGTTATTATTGATAGTATGATCTTCAATAAATTAGACTATTAAATTTACAGGTGGTTGAAATAAATAATACAATGTATATATTATACATCACGTGTTTCTTGGCACTGATATGGTTCAAGCCATACTACCCTAAATATAGCACCTTGACATTTGAGAAAACAGAAGAAACAGAAAGGTCATTCTCACTTCCCCCTTTCTTCTCCTTTGAATGAGGTCTTAACAGATAGGAGGGATTTTCTACATTCCTCTGTAGCAGGTTAGAAGACTCTCATTTGAGAGGTGCCCTCCTATTCCTGGAGGAAAATAATATCCTTATTTCTTAAGACATATGGTCACAGAGAACAATCTGAACAATAAGCCCTGCTGTGATTCCTTTGCTTATTACCTTTAGATCACTCCTTTTTTGCTCCTTTGTTTGTTTTTGGTCCAGTCTTCTCTACTTCTTTATCAAAGATAGCATACAAAATACACAGGCTTGCCCATTTCTTTGTACTTTTTATTACCTTATGGAAACTTTTATATCACTAAAGCTTTAAGTGCTCACTTCGGCAACACATATACAAAAGTTTTTAAATGAAATTCTATGTGTTTCTCCTTTGTCTTTGTCAGGCTTGCTTTCATGCAAAAGAATTCTAAGAATCTGGAACAAAATCTCTCTTTTTTTTGCCCTATGGCAATTATATTGTAATTGAGCTTTTGGATTATAATTATGATTTTTGCAGTTTTTATTCTTGGTTCTATGTTATTTGTGGCTTGCAAATTTGACACGAAGTAAGTTTAATAGTTTAAAATATTACAGAAATAGGCTTTTAAAAATGTTAGATGTTACATAAAAATTTTAGACTACATTGATGGCAGTGAAATTTGAACATCTTTCTCCTGGTTTGTAAATTCTGTGGAAAGAATCTTCTAACAGAACTTTTTTTTTTTTTTGGTACCTGGGATCGAACTCGGGTCCTTGCACTTGTGAGGCAGGCGGTGGAACCACTGAGCCAAATCCCCCGCCCCCTAAAAGAACTTTTAAAATATTCCACATTTTTTGTTTTCTTTTTTTATTTAGGTAGGAAGGTGGACTATTTTTTTTATTTGATATATTTAAGAAGTGATATTTTGACATGCATATAAATAAGGAAATGATTGCACATTAGTGCTCTAGATTTAGCCATGCTCTATAATTGCCAATTTTGATAGGATAATTGATGTATTTCTCCATAAAGCTTAGGTCATAAGTGGGATGAAGTGGGCCTTTTTGATAGATTTTTATGAAATGTTTTAAAAATTTATATGATTTTAAAAATATAATCTTGTGCTTGATGGGGAAGAATAAAATGCAACTTTTTCTATCATTTGAAATGATATTCTTTAGAAAAGTTCCTTTAGACATTTGTTTTATAGTTAATGAACTTGAGGCTTAGGACATTTAATTGGTTTGGCCAAATGAGCAAGGTAGACAAAAGGAGATGGGAATATGATGTTTAAATCACTACAAACAAGCATTTTTCCACAAATACCAATAGATTGACTACATTCTTAATACTTACAAATAGTGGAAATCTCATCAGTGATTATATTTTTTGACTAGTCAAAAAAATGCCCGTTTACTATACAGTATGTTTGAAATAACATATTCCCTTGAAGTAAAAACTGGAATGTGCTACAGAAAAGAAAATTATTATAAAGTTAATTAATTTACATGCAAGAGCTTGAGAAAAAACAAGTTAATTTAGAAAAGGATGGAAACTTTCTAAGACAGTTTTCCTGGTGAAAGAATCTTCCTCTTCCGTAGTTTGTCACCTCAACACCTGTAGCTCTTTTATCAGAAAGAAAAGGCAGCTTGAGATCCAATATCAAGCAGCCAGAATTAGAGTCGTGAGGAGAAGGAGCTCTAAGAGATGGGCAGGGAGAGAAACCTAGGGTAGGGTAGACAGAAGGAGGCAAGCAGAGACCAGCAGCAGATTAATTTACTAAAGAAATTTGTAAGAGTTAGAAAACAGAGAATATACATTAAAAAGAATGCATGGTCATGTGAGAAGAATTGCCGAAGATAGATCAGTCAGCTATAATGGATTAAAAGGGAGAAAGAATGTTGGGCTAGATAAATCCTACCCAGACTAACTACTAGGAAACAATGCTCTGGGTAGTGGAGGAGGCATGCTAGGAGAAAGCACGACTTCTGTGTGTGTACCTGTCTTTTCTAAATCAAGGGTTCAATCTCAGTGAAGATCTGTGTAGAGGTTTAATGGCTCTGGTTTATTTGTTACAATATAATTGTTTGCTCTTGCATGGGGGATGGGGAATTTCTCCCTGCTCTCTGAAGTTGTGAAATAAATTGACAGTAAACAGTTTCACAGGAAAACAAAAGGCATAGAAACATATTAACATGTGCAAATGCATGGGATCTAAACAAAATATGAAACTGACAGGCCAGTAGTTGAAGTTTAAATATTGTCTTTATAGGCACAAGGGACATGGAGATTTTTAGGCAATTTAGAGGGGGTAGTAACTGATGTTTTGGGAGAAGAAAATCCACATGCTGATCCTAGGAGGTTAAGGCAAGGAGGTAAAGGTCAAGATAGTTTCCACAAAGTAAAGAGTACAATAAAACCTATTTTTCTGAAGAGGAAACAGCCTGCTCAGTAGGAGGATTTCATGCCAATTTTCTCACTACATGGTGTTTTCCTCCCACAAAGGACTTTTCATACCTTTGAATTTACCAGAGGCACAAAGAACCTCCCTATCTTCTTTAAGGCTGACTGTGTAAACCTGTTTCCTTCCACTAACTTCCGTCTCCCAAGTTTTATGTCTTTTGTTTTTTGTTGTTTGTTTGTTTGTTGTCTTTGTTGTTTTTGAGCATTCAGCTCCAAACCTTAAAGTCTGATAACAGAATTAGATGTAGGCGCTAAATGTAATGAGTAAATAATTTCAAAGAAGCATAAACCAGTCTACAGGTAGTACAAATATGTTTTGATCACTCAGTAGGTAATCATGTTTATTAATTGTATTTATGTGAAAGAAAAATATGTTTCAAAATGAAAAACCCTTACATTTTTGTTACTAAACAATTTTAGATTAATTTTAAACATAATACATGGGTTCTAAGTTATTTTTAAAGTATCTTTTGGAACATAATATTTGTTCAAGAACTTAAATATCTTTATTGACAAATACACAACTTCATTAGCATTGTTAATAATTAAGTTAAATATTTTTTGTACTAGTTAAGGCCAAAAAATACTCTGTATGAAATTACCTAATTGTCCAAGAATCAAATTTTACAATGTTGCAAAAAAAAAAAGAACAAAGAAAGTTTATAGAACACCTGCTATTTTCAAAGTGGTACCTCAGTAAGGGGAAGATCTGTGTTGTACCACCTGTTTACAACAGTATAGTTTAAATTCTTGGGGACAAATTATTAACAACTGAGTCTATCATGATTTTTCTTCACCATCTGGAGCTGGATAAGACTGTCTCATTTTACTCAGCCAACAGTGACTCAAACGAGTAAGACAGGTTAAGAAGATAGTTTGTTCATAGTGGGCAAGCAGCTAGTGGCATTTAGTGGGGTTATATTTTTATCTCTACATTTTAAATTGACAAACATGAGAGAATGGACTAAACACAGAAAATATACCTTTTCAGGAAGAAAAATCAGGGATGAATATTCATTAAAGTAAAAGCAATAATCACGGGCAGGAGAAAAGATATTTCTAAAACATCATACTGTGTTTAAAGAAACACTTTAATAAAAGTGTTGCAGAGTGTGGTAGAATGTATTTTTGAGAATTAATCTAAGACAGTCAGGAGAATGTCATACTAGATTATTAAACTTTGAAGAGGAAATAAAAATTATTAACTCATGTATCTCTTTCCTAGCAAGTTATTTGAGAGAAGTCCTTGGGTTTGAAGTTAATAACTTAGGTTTTTTAAATTAATCATTTATTTTGTAGTTGAATGACTTTGTGTGAGTCATTTAACTTTCTCACTTTGTTCTTTGTAATGATTTTGTTTTTGGATATAATTCCAAAAGCACAAGCAACAAATGCAAAAACAAATGGGACTACATTAAAGTAAAAGTTTTCTGCCTATCAAAATAAGCTATTAATAAGTTAATCAAAGAAATAAAGTATAACTAATAAAAGATTGATATCTAATATATGAGGAACTCACATAAATCAATAGCAAGAAAACAACCCAATGTTAAAATGAACAAAAGATCTAAATAGATGATTTAAAAAAGAAAACACAAATTATTGATAGGTGTATACAAATTGCACAATGTCATTGAAAATTAGGAAAATGAATGTCAAAACCATGACAGCATATTACTTCACATGTGTCAAAATGGTTATCACAAAAATAGAAAAAAATCACTGTTGGTAAATATATGGAGGGAAAGAAACAATTGTAAAATGTTGGTGGAAATGTAAATTGATACAAGTAACAGGACAGTGTTTACAAAAAAGTTAAAAATAGAACTTCTTTATTATCCAGAAATCTCTTTCTAGGTGTATACCCAAAGTAAATAAAATTAGTGTCTCACTTCCATATCTGTATCCTACCCCAGGTTCATTTCAGCATTATTCACAGTAGCATGAATAGATGAATAAAACTTGGCATACACACTGGAATATTATTCAGTCATAGAAAAGGAAAACTGCTCATTTGAAACAACATAGATGAACCTGGAGAATATTAGGCTAAGTAAAATAATCCAGGTACAAAAAGACAAATATTACATGATTTCATTCATATTTAGAATCTAAATAGTTAAATCTCGGTAAGCATAGACTAGAACAGTATTCATCAGAGGCTGAAGGGTAAGAAAAGAGGGAGAAGTACATTAAAGGTAAAAATATTGTCATTAAATCCACAAGTTTTAAGAGGAAATGTACAGCATTAACTGCTGTCATTAACAATGTATTACAAAACTGAATTTAGGGCATTTTAGGTATTAGGACAAAATTAACACAGAATTCAGGACAAAATTATTAAATATAATACATGTCGTATATATGATATATTTATAAGACATGTATGTGACATGTTTACAAAATAAGTCATTTAGGGCAGGGGGTTTAGCTCAGTAGTTTCACGGCCTGCTGCACAAGTGCAAGGACCCTAGTTCAATCCCCGGTACCAAAAAATTAAATAAAATTTAAAAAGTCATTTATCTAATTAAGTCACACATAAACATGTTCTACAAACACACATGGCACATATCATAGCAATATTCTGAATAGAATATACCCACAGACACCCACTTCATATTTTTCATCTTTTTTTTTTAATTTTTTTTTCATATTTTTCATCTTAATGTTACCAAGTTAGAATTTTAAGAAGTAGCTTGTAATTTAAAAGGTAAGTACATAAGCAGGAGCAAAGATAATGCTTAATCGCTGAAAGATTTTAAACTTTTTGGTCCTGGGTATGAATTTTTAAATAATTGACATTCTAAGGGACAGTAGAAATTTGAATCCCATATAGGTGAAATAATTTGCTTAGAATTTCACAGTGTGTATTAGGGTTGGAGCTGATTTTAGATTCCTGATATCCTGGGTGTCACTCCAGGTCTCCTCACCATGCTGTAGTTTGGTAAGGTGGTTAACTTCTTTGGGTTGGCTGTTAAATCTGTTCAAACTTCCTACTGACTGAGTTTATTTAGTTATTACTGCATAGCTATTATTAGGTAGTTTAGCAAGTTATTCAGTAGCTTAAAGCCCCAGTTTCCTGTCAGCAACACAGGGATAATGATAATGTCTTCCTCATAGGTTTGTTTATTTATTAATGGAGATCAATCATGTGATGTGATTGAAATGGTTCTTACTGTGTAGGCTATGTTCAAAAACATTATTAGTTCAGTATAAGATATAGCATTATTATAAAAAACCATTATACAGTGATACTAATGAATTCACAGCAGCTGAGTTTATGCTTATAACCATATTTTCCCTTATAGTAGTAGGGGTCCTTAGACACATTTACTTGAAAATCATCTCGATATGTGAACTGCATTTTGCCCACCCATTAGTTACACTGGCTAACTACTATTACAACTTCTATATCTCAGTTACTGGGCACAGTACAATATTATTTTTAGAATATGGCTTTTCAACTGTTTCACTTTTATTAAGAACTGAATCATCCTCTGTTTAATGGTTCTATAATATTCTAAAATCTGTAAAATCTGAGTCAACCAGGGGTTTCTCAGCATGGAACTATCCAGAGAGGAGAGGAGAGAAACCCTGAATGATCAGAGAGCTTTTGAAAAGTTAGTCCTGGAAGTGGCATTTAACATTATTGTCAATGTTCGCACACAAAGAAGGTTATAATATTTAGTGAAGCTGCTGGTGCATGGTGGTAGAGAAATTGAGTTTGGACAACAAGGACAAACTAGACTCTGCAATGTGTTGATTTATATGACAGAGAGTGAAGATCCGGATAACCCTATGATACATCTTTTTTTTTTTTCTTCTTGGTACCAGGGATAGAACTCAAGACCTTGCACTTGCGAAGCAGGTGTGGTGTCACTGAGCTAAATCCCCAACTCCTAATATGTCATTTGTTTGCACCTTGTAATATGCCAGATATTTGGCTATGTATTTTCATTCCATATGATAGAGAAAGAAACTGAGTACATAAATGAATTACTCAAGGTCAACCATTGAGAGAATCAAGTTCTTTTTCAGGCACTATGAAGCTAAAGCTAAGGTTGTTGATTCTGTATTTACCTGGGTAATTTGGCTAGACAGCTTGATTATTGTTTCATTCAAAAGATGCTAAAATTAATTAGGGGAACTGGTTTACTAAATTTTTTTCTTATGTTTTTAATAGTTTCAGAATTAAATTTTTAAGTCTACATCATTATTAATGGAGATAAGATAGATTTTTACAGATCCATTTTTCTCCAGATTAGTCTTAATTGCCTTTCTCAAACTAAAGCAATTAATTTGCCTTTATGTTTGAATAAAATTTCATTTTTGCTAATTAAATGTCCCATTTTTCTAAACCTCCTTAAATATGAAAATGTTCAGAATGCCTTAATTTCAGTTTTTGGTTATGTACCTACTTCTTTAAACATCTTTTCTAAGGGGTTCTCTGAAGGTAGTTAATTCTAAGGTCTTTGCTTTATAAATTATTAATTTTTCAGAAAGTGCCTTGTATATTTTTTAAATTTTCCAAGGCATGAATTAAGTACATAAAATTAGAATACAAACAATATCCATGTTTAATATATATGGATAACATTGTCTTAAATGGCAACACTGAATATTTTTATAGGTGTAATTTCAGCCATATATTTAATGAATAAAACTTACAGGGTACTGAGCCTCATGCTAGATTTTTGAAAGATATCCAGAACAAGGCCACTAATTGAAAATGGTAGTGAGACCAGTTTCATCACATTACATGTTTTACGTTTCTAGAGAATAAATATTTATCATAGCAGTAGCAATAAATTAACCCAATGCCATTGGTACTTACTTACAAAGACAATAAAACCTTAATAATGATATCATCAAAAACAAATTATTTAAAGACAATTGTTAAAGACAGTATGAGAAACTTTATTCTGGTCTATTGTGATGGTATGTGGCTACTGCAATGAAACTTTGCAATAACGGGGACAGTCTGGGCTCATCCCTGAATTCGGAATGAGGAAGTGAAAATTTATAGCTAAGCATAGAGTTAGAGTTCTTACTAAAATGAGTATCATAATAATCATAATTAGGGATGGATTGGGAATATAGCTCTGTGGTAGAGTACTTATCTGTCACACATGAGGTCCTGGATAGACTCTCTAGTAACACACACACATGCACACACACACACACACACACACGTGCATATACACAGTGTTAGAGATTGTGATTAAACCAATAGGATTTTTGCTGAAGGTGATCAGATATTACCTTTGGCCTTAAGAAAGATGAGGAAACCTCCCAGGTGTCATTGGCTAAATCATATCGAGGGTGGGGGAAGGCTCTTGCTAAAATGACTAAACAGAAATCTTAGTAAAACTGCATTATATGAGGAAATGCATAGATGGGAGAAGTTTCAAGATCACGACTAAAGTTTGGTCACACAAGGAACAAAGAATCTTTATCGATATCTTATAATGAGTTTTCAGTTTACATTATTTTGTATTTATGCATTTATTCTGCCTAGTAGGCTGGTTGTCCTTTTGTGAGGGTTATCACTTTGATTCTCTGATCTGTAGGTAGATAGCATAATTTCAAAATGAACTTATTAAAACCTCTTTAAGAAGTCATCCAAGTAACTTCTGAAATTTTATCCTTTAGAGTTGAAAAGAAGAAAATATTTAAAGAAGAAATATCTAAAGAGAATGTAAAAACATTTTGTGTTCCTTTAAAAGTCCAGATATGTAGACAACAAAGTAAAAAAATCTATTTTAATTGTCTTGAGTAAACTTTCTTATTTTGACTTTATAAAAAGAAGTATACTATTTTAAGATGGTAAAATTAAATTGCCATCTTAAATTCTGTAAAAAGTTTGTATAAAGTTAAAAATCAGTATCTTTTTGCATAGAATTCCATTAGCAGCCAATAATTTTGTAATTTTTATGTGTCACAAAATCACCAAGGAATGAGAGTTTCTGTAGAGGACACACAGGTATATTTCAATTACTTATGAATGAATAATTTTTAGTATGAGTACATATGCATGACTATTTGCTATTGTCTACAGTGTGAATGTACTGAGCACCTCATATTTTTATTTTTTAAATCTGACGAACTTAAATATATTTAAACTTAAATATATTTCCTCCACCCACCTCTCAGAGTTCTGAGTAAGGGACTAGCAGCTATTAGCTTATATGTCCCTTTTATGCTTCATGGCCAGCTGCATAAGGGATTACAAGCTTTTTTAGACCAAAAATTACTCTGGGGACAGGTAGGAGGGAGGAGTGGATGAAGAGCTAAGCAGATTTAGAGTTGGGCCAAAAATATATAATACAAAAACAAAAGATAGCAAAATGTTTTGAGTTTTTATTTCCAGTTTATTTCTACAGTCCAGTATCCTTTCTCTTCTTGAGTTTTCTAAGATAATTCAGCATTTTTTAGTTATTTAAAACTGTTTCAAGATGGATATCTATAATTTGAAACCAAAATACCTTACCTACGTTATTTTAATGGTGATTTCAGGTACTACAGAAAAATTTACTGCAGCAAAGCTGCCTGCTGACAACAGTTACTTTACCTTAGTAGTATGTTGAAATGTATCAACATAACCAAGTAGACTCTCCCTCTATTCAGTCAAAGATTTGAGATTTGTGAATGCATCCTGGTAGAAGCAAAAAAGTTAGACCTTCTAAATAACCTGGTGAAAACAATCCTGTTACAAGAAAGACAGTAAGTCCGGCCCATTGGTTAGTCTCTTTGGTTGAGGACATAGCTTACTGTTCAATCAGTTGAGCATGTTTTACTTTTCTTTCTGAAATTAGTACTACTAAAAGGAAATACATCTGGACAAAACAAATATGTTCCATCCATAATGTTTAGAAACCAGTATCATGGAAGATATCATTTTCTGTTCTGTGTTTTGTAGATGTAAATCAAGAGAAAGCTAGTCCTTGGCTTTGTGATATACAGAAATGACCATATGGAATGATTGTTTTTAAAGCTTTGCTTTTATGCAGCTCATGAATTAAAAATCTAGGTCCTTGCCACAGAGTATACCATTTTCCCTGAACATTAGAGGGAATATAATTTTTCCAGCTTCTGATAAGAAGCTGTAATTCACAGAGCTAGAGATGAGAAAGTTTGTGTAGACACTTTACATTTAGTGCTGTAATATGAAGTTGTATATTTCAAACTTGCATATATAATATGCTATTATGTATAAATTATGGTATAGATGCAGTTTTCATGAGTGACATACAGATAAATCTCTCCATCTTTAGTCACTTCCCTGCTCTTAGTCATAGGTAACAGAAACAGAAATAGAGACACTCTGTAAGAGTTCTGTAATTGGGATTGTTTAGAAATAAGTCAGTTTAAAGCTCATGATTCTGATTGCTACTACGAGAAATAAATCTAGTAATTTATCTAGAGCGAAATGCATTGAATCAAGCTATTTTTAATTTATTGTTATAATAGGAGTGAGAATATTAAATGTATTTCACTTTGAAAATTCTGCCAAAGATGGTTCACAGTAGTGTATAGAATTTAACAATGTGAATTTCAGAACTCTTAAAAGTAAACTCTTAAAGTTGTAGCCCCAAAAATTCAAAATTATAAGCTTTCAAATTCCAAATTTTAATTCTGAGCCCAAAATAAATTAGATCATACCCAGCATGTTAACATTTTTCTAAATTAAAGATCCTATATCAAAAGTAACTTATCACCAATGGGGTGATTTAATTAATTATCAGCTAAATGGTTGATTATATATTTCATAATAATTTCTTTAAATAAAATACAACTCAGTTCACTCTTCAGATTTTCCATGTATATCATAATGAAAACAGTACTTTTTCTGACTTATGTTGATATATAAGCAAATATGTGTTTTTTCACAAAAATGTCTTATTTTCTAATGTGCATTTGCTGGTGGATAGACATAAAACTTGATATATTTACTCATTCATCAAATACTGATCATAGGATGCAGTCTTCCAGGTCCTGCATGAATAGTGAAAGAATAGAAAAATTGCCAGCTGGAAGTGACTGAAAATGGTGGTGCTATTAGAATTTAGAAATGTGCAATGTATATTAATGGTTGTAATAAAGGAATTTAAACTGTACTTTAAATTAGAACAGTAATGTAGAAGGAACTTAGGCAAACAGCTGGAAGAGTTCCTTGAGGTGACAGCTACAGCTTCACATCCAGAAGATTGGTGATGTGAAGTGGATTGTAAGATAAAATACAAAAACAGAGTCTGGGCACTTTAGATTTTGGCTGAGAATCACTGCCAACCCATATGGCCATTTATGAGGGAATAAATTTGAAACAAGACTTCTGCTCACATGTTTGCCTTACTTTCCTTTTATGTGAATAACATGCACACAAGCACACACATTTTTCTTTTGACTCAGCAGTGTTTTTTGCTTTTCTGACAGGTTTAGAAAATAACAGTGTTCACTGATGGATCTTTGAAAAATTATTTACATCCCACATGCCAAGAAATTGGCCATATTAATTTTGGTACAATTGCAGGATAATTATCTGTGTACACTTTAAGAAGGATATTTGTTAGACAATGCACACAGATTTAGAAAGGATTTTATTGTCAGGTGGTAGTGTTTCCAGGCATTAAAATTTTGAAAGAATTTCTTTGAAACCATCTTTATTTTGAGAGACTTAGCCACAATATTGTAGTAGACCAAATACGGGTCATATTTAGCCTTTTCAGGGGTGATAGAGAAGCCAGTAGATGTTGCAGCAGTTCTGGACATTTAAGCAAAAATCCTAGAAAGAAAGAAGGAAATCCATGTGTACCAATCATGGAGAATAATTGTCTTTTTGATAGCCCCTAATAGCATTATGTAAAATTTAAGTTCTTCCAATTTTTTATGTTTAAGATAACTTCCAGTTCAAATCCACTAATAAACATCTTTGCTTTTAAAGATGATAGTTGGTGGTTGTTTTTGAGAATGAAAAAAAAATTGTGTAAGATGATTTAAGCAGGCAAAATAAATTTAAATTTAAATTCAGTTCTCTTTCAATTCTCACACTGGGTTTTGATGAAGGTATACAGTACCTTCCAAATAGAAAAATAAGCAAAATGACTTGAAGCCATTTGCTAAAGGCAATAGAGGACAGGAGATTTGGGACAGTATTAATGGTTACAAACCCAGAACCTGAAGTGATAATGCCTATCTTGAACAAATTATCAAAATCACATATTATTGTAACCATTAATAACCTCCTGTCTCTTTAAACATCTATAATTATCACTTTAATATACTTAAAATTATTATTGTTAATTGAGGTGATGTATAAGAATTCTATACTATAGGGCCTGCTACAGAACAATGGGGAACCCTCCCAAGGCTTCTGTCACATAGTTCATTTTAAACAAAAGCAAGTTTCAAAATTTAGGACTCCATCAATCATTTGAAGAGCAAGCCTTACAAGGTTTCTCAAGGGCACAAGAAAAGCTTATTATTTATTCATTTTATGTTCAGTATCAATCATGTGTTGATTGTTAAACTGAAAATGTTATTAAAGTGGAAAGGTAAGCAAACATCCTTGCCTTGCTCAAGTTCTTGGGAAAGAATTCTTTCACCATTAAGAATGTTGCTAGCAGTCAACCTTATGTAGACTTTCAATTTATTGATCACCCTAAAAATCATAATACACATCATGAATTACGAAGATTTATCATACATTTTAGTTTTACCATTTTTTCAGACTCCCAGAGCTTTAGAACACATCATCAATTTTTATTCCACTCTGTGATATGGAGAATTAAAAGAAAAAAGCACCTACATGCACTTAAAATTGCAAAGATATCATCATTGTTTGTTACAGAAAGTATATATTTAAATTAATTCTGATTAATCAATATAACCTGTATTGTTGTTCTTCATTCCTTCACATTTCCCTGAATAGTACTATTTAGTATCACTGATAATGTGAGCTCTTGATATCAACTCTCAATTTGGGTGTGAAATTCTTATAATACAATTATTTTCTTTCAGTGATTTGAAGATACCATTCTATAGTCATCTAGGTCTAATTATTTCTGTTGAGAAACCAACAATAAGTATGTTTACTGCTATTTGGAAAGTAACATGTTTTGCTTTGGTTGCATATAAGTTCTTTGTCTCATTTTCAGAAATTTTGTGTGATATTTGTAATTTTTATGATCTCTATATTCCTCTTGATTATCGTTTATAGTGCTGCTTTTTATTTTTAGTACTGGGGATCAAACTCGGGTTGCACTTGCGGAGCAGGCGGCGAAACCACTGAGCTAAATCCCCGGCCCTATAATGCTTCTTAAATTAATAATTACTATGCTTTAATATTTATATTTTAAAGGTAGCTGTTTTTATTCAGTAATTTCCAATTATCTCCTATTCTTATTATTCTTTCCAATGCAACAAAACATTTTTTCTGTATTATCCTCAATTTGCTTTGCTCTATTTGTTCTTCATTTGTTAATTTTTGATGTTTTATTATAATTCTTTTTGCAATATCTTTCTCATTAGTGTATTTTTTTCTCTTCTAGTTTAATAATCCTCTTCATTTCTGTTTTATCTGCCTTTAGTACTATTAATTGAGAATTTTTAGTATTTTTTATTTCTAGAATTTCCATTTTTGCATTTAAAAAATAACTTCGTTTTCATGTACTTTAAATTATGAAGTTCTCAATTCTGTAGACTTGAGGTGCTGAATTCTGTCAGTGATTATGAGACCTGAGCTCTTCAGGGACACTGGTATACCATGTTCTTAATCATTCATCCATAGGAAGAGCTTATTCTGACTCATACAAATTTCATGAAACCCATCTAACCATGAAGAAAAACAGTGCTAAGTATTCTACAACAAATAAAAGAGAAGGTTACTGGGTTTCCTAGGTTATGAAATTCAAGATTTCAAAGCTGTAACAATCTTTTATATTAAAGAATAATGAGCCAAACAAAAATATAGTGAATCTTCGATTGAACAACTTATATTTTAAAACACAAGCACAGAATTTCCTCCCAAATCTAATTGAAACCAACTGTATTAGTTTTGTGTTACTATAATAAGATACCAGAGGTAGTTAAATTTATAAAGATAATTGGGTTATCTAGCTCGAAGTTTTGTAGCCTGGATGCCAAAATGGCATAGCACAAGCTCATGGGCCCCCACAGGCTGCAATACCTCAGAACTGCATAGCAATGGTGGTTATGCACGTAGAAGCAATCAAGTGATTACATCTCAAGAACCGCTTATCAAAAGTTCCACCACCTCTCAAAGCACCAACCTGGGAGTTAAGACTTTAAAATACAGATTTTGGGGGAATATTCAATGTTAAGTCATAGCAGAGTCTAAAATAACTGTTCCTCTCAAGAATTATCGCTGTGGTTTCAGAAATATTATTATGTGTACTTTCTGTATGGTGTCCTTATTTATTATCTATTTTTTTAACTCTCCAGATACAAATACCTATTGATAGTTTCTCAGCTATTATGATCACCCTTCTTTCACTGTGTTTAACAGTGTATTGAATTTTTATGGAGCGTGTATAATTGTGAATGGAGGTGCTGATTGGTGCCACAAGAGAGAAAAGCTGTTACCTGGAAGAATGAAGCAAGGGAAGAAATCCAGGCTCCAACTTTATCTAAATATACAACTGAAGTCACTCAAATCTAAGAAATAATAATTCAAAACAGCAAACAATTTGAATTTCTAGTAAGAGTGACTGGAAAATCTTTTTCAAATCAAATCATCTTTTAATTAAACCAGCTCTCAAATCTGCAAAACATTTAGGTCTAGTCAGACTCATGCAACCATATAAAATAATATAGTAAATAAGAGTGTATGATTACTGACAATCTCACACAATTTTTGCTAGTCTTTCTGGATGTGATCGGAGAGCTGAAGGACAGCTCCAACTGGTGCCATTGGCAGAATATCATCTTTTAGAGATGAAAAGTTGAAGGTTGATTGGTAGGGCCATTAACATCCCAATGTTGGCATTAAAATCTAAAGAAGGACATGTTCAATTGCCTTAAAATCAGAGTAATTAGTCTCATGATCAGAAAACAAAATAATTAATTTTACCTGTAACAAAACTTGTCACATTGAACTCTTGTTCATTCTTAAACATTTCAAGCACTAAGCAGAAAATCTGACAGTTGGAAAAGAACAACAAGAACAAAAAGAAAAAAAAAAAGACCCTATATAACATAATGACAGAGATGTGAGGTCACTGAGATGTCAGAGAAAAGGCTATTTCTGCAGCACAGAAGTTTTGATGAACAAAGAAAAATGACAACTCTTGTTTTCTATTCCTTTTCATTGCAAAAATGGTAAGAGTTTGTTGGATCATAAGCATGGGGTAAAACTGAGAATTTAAGAAAAGCAATTACAATGGCATTTTACTATTTTCTTGATTGTGCATGTGGTTCATGCTCAGTATAAAACATTGTAACGTTTTATACAATTTTAAGGAAGTCACTATGAGATGGCTATCATCTCTTTATAATCACAACACATTTAATCGTCATTACTTTGTACCTATTTATGACAGATTTCTATTTTACTTGGCCTCATTTATATTAATTTAAAGTTTATTCTTCAATACATTTTCTTTTTCCATAAGAAAAAAATGCACACACATAATAGGTTTTACTTACTGTTTTGTTGTAGTTACTATTGGTTTTCAAAAATAGAAACATAAGTGCAATTTTTAGTTCTTGCTTTGTTCATTTTATATTTTTTCTTTCATTGAAACTTTCAAGTTAGTTGAATTGTAACTCATTTATTTTGAGCTATTGGCGAGTGTACTTGGGGTATTTGTACTAAGTTACCTCTCCAGCCCTTTTAAATTTTGAGACAGGTTGTAGCTAAGCCACTAAATTACCCAGGTTGGGCTAGAACGTGCAGAGTTCTGGAATTACAGGCATGCACCACTATGTTCACTGTAATTCATTCTTTTAAAATACCTGTATCAAGTATATTAGTCTTTGTCTTCAGTCACAGTTCGTGTGTGCATATATATATATATATGTTGAGTTGATAATTTCAAAACCTTTGTCTTTGATTTCTATATGTGCTATTTGAATCTCTAGAAAATCTTCTCATTCTATTTTTCCTAATATCCTTTTTCATTGGTGTTGTTTTTGTTTGCTTGCACATCCTATACTTTTTAAGGTATAACTAATAATTTTACACTACTTACACAAGTAAGTCTAATGTAAATTGTTCTTTTATTTTCTTCCATTTTTGAGTATCTCAATTCTTTTTATTGTGTCATATTCTGACATTTTATTTCAAATCCATGGCATTTTATTTTAATAAATGTATTATATTTTTTCTCTGTGAGAAATAAATATATAATAATGAATAAAATAAATATAATGTAATTACTCATTTTTAAACATGTTCCTTCACCACCCAGCTCCTCCAGATAGAATCAATCGCATGACTTCTGTTTTTTTGAAGTGACACTCAAGAAAAATTTTGAATTTGATTTAGTCAGAAGGCATAACTTGTTTGAGACAAATGTTTGACAATATCTGACTTTTTAAAATAACAACTGGGTAGGATAAATTTGAACTTCAACTTCTATAAGGTTTAGGTTCAATTTTCCATACCATAATTTTTGTAGTCAGAATCAAAACAAATGTTCGATTTATTGCATACCTTTTGAATCAATATTTTGTTATTTATTTCTTATTTGATTGAATTATATTCATTCTAGTAGCCAAGATTTATGTTGTACTTCTCAATCTCCCATGTTTCTTAGGCCTGGTCTCAAGTGCACCTGTTTCTAAATGTGGTAAAGGTTAAAATTTAAGAACTTGCTCATTACTAAGTCCAACCCTCGTGACTGCAGAAACATCAGCCCACATTAATTTGCTCTTGTGTATTAGTCAGCCCCCCACTGCTGGGACAAAATACCTGACACACAGAATTTAAAGGAGGAAGGGATTACTTTAACTCACAGTTTCTAAGAATTCAGTCCATGGTTGGTTGGCTCTGAGGCAGAAACTTTGTGGTTTCAAAAGGGCATGCATGGCAGAGGAAAACTGCTAACCTCATGGCAGCTTGGAAGAAGAGCACATGGGAAAGGGGGTGTTGAAAGTAGGGAAAAGGGAGTAGGGATGAAAAGAGAGGAAAGAAGGGGAAGATGCTAGGGACTGGGGACAAACATACACCCTTAAAGGTCATGCTGCCAGTGACCCACCTCCTCTAACCAAGCCCTACCTCCTAACAGTGCATTCAGCTACAAGCTCATTAAAGATTTAATCCATTGATGAGGTTAGTGCTCCCAGGATCTAACTACCTTCCAAAAGCCTTTTCTCTGAACACATGAATCTTTTTATGGGACATTTTTAATCCAAATCATAACATCTGGCTTTCATAATAATTATTGCTTTGGTACTTATACTTTTTCTTGCAATTCCAGCTACAACTTAATTAAGAAAGGAAAATATATTTTATTCAGCATATATGTCTTTAGAAATTGATAGTAAGAGGTTTTCAATTCCAACCACTCTTATCAAATTGCTAAGAATGGTGGTCTAATTTCTCTTCTAAATGTTTGCATAATAATCCTCAATATAGACATTCAACCTGAGAAGGTGAGCCAGTCCCAGAACCTGGAAGGAAGCTCCCCCACCACCATCCCAGGCTCCTAGGGCAGAGAAGGTGAGCTGGTCCAGGAATCCGAAGGGAAGCTCCCCCACTGCCATCCCAAGCTCCTAGGGCAGAGAAGCTGAGCCATGTAGGCGCCAGAAGCACCCCCCCACACACACACACACCTCGTGGAAATGAGAAGACATGCAAACAAGTCTCAGAAACAGACTTCTGGATCACCTACAGCAACCCCAAATGGAAACGAGATGGAACAGTCTGATACTCAACTACCTGGACTCTCTGAACTGGCAACCAAAGAGGATCTGGGAAAAATGAAATCAGAAATAATTACTCAGACAACAGCAAAGATTGTGCTCATGGTACAAGACATGATTAATAAATCTAGAGAGGACACAGATAAAAAATAGAGGATCTGGGGAACATGATGGAATGCCAACATAGGAAACAAGTGGAATCCATAAAACAGATGCAAACAGATTTCCAGGAGATTAAAAACTCCAATGAAAGTCTGCGCAGCAGAATGAACCAATGTGAGGATAGAATTTCACGTATAGAAGATAAGATTGCAATTAGTAACCAGGAAAAGAAAAATTGCTTTAAAATTGTAAAGGAACACGAGAAATCAATCCAGCAGCTGCTAGACAATGCAAAGAAGAATAACATAAGACTGACTGGAGTCAATGAAGAAAGAGGAGAAGTGCAGATGACATAAAAAAACTGTTCACAGATGTGATGGCAGAAAACTTCTCAAGGAGGGGAAAAGAACTTGACATACCGATAAGTGACACATATAGGACTCCAAATAGCCTTGATCAAAAAAAATCTACACATAGACGTATAATAGTTAGGATTCCAGAAATCTAACAGAAGAACAAAATTCTACAAGCAATGAGAGAAAAGAAACAAATCACATACAGAGGAAAGCCCGTGAGAATCACCGCAGACTTCTCAATGCAAACCCTCAAGGCAAGAAGAGCTTGGAGTGATGTATTTCAAGCCCTAAAGGAAAACAGCCTCCAACCCAGATTGATATACCCTGTAAAACTGTCTTTCAAAATTGATCAAGAAATAAGATACTTTCATGATAAAGAGCACCTCATGAATTTCATGAATATCAAACTGGCACTCCAAAAAATTTTAAACAATACCCTAGGAAAAGACAATGAGGATCACAACCCCAGGAAACCCAGCAGAATGAATGCATTGGGTGTGACAAATTTAAGGCAAAGGGGGAGAAACTAACAAAAAGAAAAAGTCATAACAAGGCTTTGAAAACTTTGAACTTCATCTCCCTAATGAGTGCATAATTCAATCTTGTTATTGTACTGATTAGTATTTTTCTGATTCTAGAGTTGCACACATTTCCTTGTGCTGTACTGGCTATTTATCATCTTATGTCTACTTTTTAATTGGGTTGTCTATTAATGAGCTCTAAGAATTCTCTATATATTCTGGTCATAGGTTATATGCATTGTAAATATGGTCTGTTTAAGAACTACTTTTCATTTTAATGATGTCATTTAAAGTTCTAAATTTTGATGGAATCTCATTTATCAATTTTTTTTCTTTTATACATCATGTCTTTTGTATCCTAGGTAGTTTTACCCTGAATTCATAAATATTTTCCCTTACAATTTCTTCTTAAAGTTTTATACTTTTAGGCTTTCATATTTAGGTTCATAGATCCCTTCAAGTTATTTTCATGTATGGAAATAAATGGTTGAGATTTATTTGTTATATATGGATACCAGGTGTTCTAGTGCCATTTGCTGAAAACACTATCTCTTCCTTGGCTCTTGAATTGAGTTTATATTCTATAAAATGCTAATGTTAAATAATCTTTCACAACTGAGTGGACCATATTTGTGTGGTTCTATTTGTAGATTCTCTGTTTTATTCCAAAGATCTATATGTCTTTCCTTACACCAACACTGCCTTGATTACGGTAGCTTTAGAAGAAGTCTTAAAATTAGGTACTAAACGTCTTCCAACACTGTTTTTGTTTTTGTTTTTTGTTTAACTTTTCTATGTCATTTGTACTCCTACATAGCTTTTAAAATTCAATATCCAATTCTTCATTTATACCAAGTGTACACAAGCCTGAATTTTTATGTATACCTTGTGTTTTCTAATCCTGCTAAATTCAAATACAAGTTCTAGGGGCTGCTAGAGATTTCTTAGTATTTTCTCTGTAGATGATCATTTCATCTACATCTAAAGATTTTGCTTCTACCTTGCCAATCCTATCCTAATTGTGTCATTTTATTGCCAGACTATTTCCTAGGTTTCAAAGTTTAATGGACAGATAAAGAGTAAGCCTATCTGCCCTTATTCCCCACCTTAAGGAGAAAGCATTGTATCTTCTCTATTCATATAAGGCGTTCTCGCTCGAAGTAGGGAGTACATGTCTTTAATCTGTTGAGAAGGTAGTCTCCTGATAGCTTTTACCATGAACAGCTGTAGAATTTAGTCCAATACTTTTTCTCCAACTAGTGACAGGATCATATGGCTTTTTCCTTTCCTCTCTTAAAATGATGACCTTTGGGGGTAGATCTTCCAATGCTGAACCAACACTGCCACCCCTATAACAAAACCACTTTCTACATACTGCCAGATCTGACTTCTAAGAGTTTGTTTTGTTAAACACATTTCTATCTATGTTCATATTTTTTCTTCTATTATCTTTATCCAGTTTTAGGATTAGCACAATGTTGATTTCCTAAAGTGAGGGGAGAAGTGTTCCTTCTTTTTTATGCTTCAATTGTTTGATATAATTTATCAGTTAAAATGTATATGAGCCTGCTGTTGTCATATAGGTAGGTTTTCGAGCTAGGAATAAACTTTCTTTAATAGGTGCTATTCAAATTTTATATTTCCTCCAGAGTTAGTTTCATTAATTTGTCTTCCAAGGTACTTCTTAGAAGTTGTCAAATTTATTTCAAAACAGATTTTTGTAATATGCTTTCTATATCCTTTTAAATTCTGTAAAATCTGTGGTGATGTCTCCTAGATCTTGATATTGTAACTTAAAAAATATATAATTGATATTGTGTAATAGGAAGAAAAGGTCTAAAGGTGCAGGGGAAGTGGGAGGGGTAGGGGAAAGGAAAAAAGGGAAAAGAAAAAATATGAGAAAAGGAAAAAAATGGAAACGAAGTCTTTTCAAACAGGGAAAGGTGGAGGGGGTGAAGGGAGGGCAGGGGAAGGGGAAAATAAATAAGAATCAAGACACTCATGTAATGTTACAAGTTCCCAATGATGAATGTAACTGTATTTTATACCGAAAATGTACCAATAAACTTAATGGGAAAAAATTTAAAAATTGAAAAAATTAAAAAATAAATAAAAATGAAAAAAAAAGACATTCAACCTGCTGATTTACTCACTAATTCACTTCGCAATAGATAAGTTTTCCTTTTTTCTACTTTAGTGTAAATATAATCACAAGTACAGTGCTTGTGCACTTTTTCTTAATTATCAGTGTTTCTAAATATTGGATAATGCTCTTAATAATGTGACTATTTTAAAGATGATATAATTTTAAAATTATATTATTAGTTATCTTTCCAAGAGCCCTATAACAATTTGTTATTGGTTGAAGGATTAACTAACAAATAAAAGCAAAACTTATTGTTTATTTGACAATGTTCTAATATGAAAGTAAATAATAATTACTCATCTCTTCAACCAAGAAGACAACTTTAGTTTAAAAAAAATAAAGAATAAGTTATATGAGAAAAACACACCCATCCAAACTACACAGATAAAACAATAAATCTGCAAACTTTGTGAGTGGCAAACCAAGAAAGTTGAGTTTAAGTGTATTATTTCTGAGACAGAGAACAAAGAAGAGAGAAATTCTTACTTTCAAATAACTTTCAGATAATCTTATTCTTGGCATACAAGGAAGAACAACTGTTTAAAACATCTATGTCATCTTGGCCAAAGAAGTACAATCAGTAATAATATTAGGATTAAGCACAGTCTAGATGATGACAACTTGCTAGCTATTAATTTTCTATCTTTAACCATATGAACAAAGTTTATCCTTATATAACAAAATATAAAACACAACAGAAAATTCTATACAGTAAGTATTCCCTCAATTGAACAATTTTACTCTCAGGGGATAAAATTTGAAAGAGATAAAGGAAAAAATACTGAAATAAAAGAAAAGAAAGAGACTAGAAACAAGGCTGAAAAACAAATGAAAATTAATCAAGCTTTGGGAAACTGGTGAAAAAGACAGGAGAGAAAGACAAAAGAAAAAGACAAAAGCAAGAAATAAACAAAACCCCCCCAAAAAACAAAACTAAGAGCAATGTTTTCACTCATGTAAAACATAAACAATCAAGAAAAAAGAAAACCAAAACAAACAAAAAACAAAGAGGGTGGGGAGAGAAAAGATTTTTCTATGATTTCAAGCCAGCAGTTTTCTTCTGGGCTCTACAGTTTTGTGGTAATGTCCAATTCAGGGCATGTGTTCACTGTCTTTGGTAGACAAAAGAGACAGACAGCTCAGATCCATCCTGGATAATCCTAGCAAGTCTGCAATAGGAATAGAGTGGGGTGTTGATTCTGGTGCTTTTAAATCCACGGAATTTCAGGCTTATCCTAGCCTCTGGTTGTGGGATTGGAGTCTGAGTTTTTCAGCCTACAACACTCCAACTGTTTCTTGTCAGCCTGACCTCAACTCGCTGATCCAGGATGTCTCCTGTGGTTGTGTCTCACCCTGTCCTGGGAGCCCTGTCAGGGAGCCAACTCATGGATGCTCTGAGTTCTGAGTTCAGTTGGCCCCTCCCTCAAATGGCATCTGTCCAAGACTAACAGGGGATGCTTGGACTGGAGTCACACATCAGCTGTTGTAGTTCACAGCATCCCCTGCTCCTTTCCACTGATGTGTTTCTTTGTGGAGGCCTCTAGCACTACCCTTTATGCGTCTTTATAGATTTGAACCTCCTTCCTCACACTGTGAGCTAAAATTCAGGGAGAAAGTGCAGCTTGCCACCTCCTTTTTCCATGTTGAGATCCATCTCTTCACTTTTCCTGTGTTGTGTCTGGGGGCCGGGGGGAGTGTGGTCTCTGAGTGACCCTCTGCCTCTCTTATCATCCTTGCCTTCACTCCAGGGAAGAATAAAGAAGTGGGGCCCTTAGTAGAAAATGGGGGAGTCAAAACTAGTGCAGTGCAAAGCAAAAATTTATTTAGAGTGTGGCAAATATAGAGAAAGCAAAGGAGAAATTATCTTAGCGGCAGAGTGATGCTACAAGGCAGGGGGCATCCCACTCAGCACACCTTGTGAGTAATGGAGGAGACTAGACAACTCTATGCAAAAGAAATCTAGATAACTTATGAAGACACTATGCTGCATTAATATTAAATGTGAACCATGTATAGTGACTTTCTTCCAAAGAATATAGCAGGCCAAAATTATGGGGAAAAAAATTGTACCATCTCTGCAGAGAAATCTGACAAACTATCGCCATTAGATGAGCAAAGCCAACATCAACAGTGGCATCACGTTGCTAATTGGTACCATTTACATTATACTGTGAAATTGATACTTTATCTCTGTGATGGTTGTCCTTTCCAAAACCCATAACCATGCAGTAATAAAGAGAAAAATCAACAGATGCATATTCAGTGAGGAACATTCATCATCATGGCCAAGACCATCAAAACCAAGAAAATTGTCTAGAATATTTCAGAAGCTAGAAGAGAAAGGACACATGGTGGCTAAATGCAATGTAATGTCCTGCATGGATGCTGAAACAAAAATGGCATTAGATAAAAATAAAGAAAATCCGAAAGAAGTAGGAACTTTAGTGGTGCTGCACCAATATTGGTTCATTAATTATAACAAAAATACCATAGTAATAGATGATATTAATATAGACTAAAATGAGATTGTGTACATAAGAATCATTGGTGCTATTTTGAAAACTCAAACTGTTCTGAAAACTTTTAAAATATTTTATATAAAATGCACTTCATCTTGAATAATACAAAAATTATGGAAGATCTCAGATAAATGTTTGTAGACAGGGAAAATATCAAAACATACCTACAGCAGGAATAAGTTGAACTAATTCAAACAATAGAAGGAAAATCAATGTTTTGAAAGTGTAGAAGTAATATGACTGTCACTAGGGCTGTAAGAAGATTATAAAAAATTTAGCATGTCTAAACTAGCCAACACAACCACACGTATCACCATTCCTTGAACATTAATCATGGTGGTCAAGTTGACAGAATGCTAGATACTTTCAAGTTGCTAAGAATATAAGTTAATAGGATCCAAACTTTTGATAATTCAGTAGCTACATGTGTCACATCAGATGAACAGATGGCATAAGGCTTGAGAAACATGAATGTTCAAGTAGATAATCTTGCTTGATGGCATGATTAAAATTCCAGTAATTTTAGCAGTTATTTGAGGAATAACTCAGATTTAACTCTTTAGAAAATTAATTTTCCATCTAATTTGTATTAGGAAAATAATCTCAGTATATGCTGATAATATCGTTAAAATGCTATCAAACGGGATTACGAGGCAACTTTCCAGATTCTAGATCATTTTGCAAGGAAAACCCAGAAAGCTATTTTTATGTGTAGGTGTAACAGCAGATAACTGAAAGTACATAGATTAAGAAGTAGAAAACAATATAAATGATTGACTTCATTTATTATAAACAATTCTTTTCATTTTCTATAGAATATTAAAATTCATATGTAAATTTGCTGATCTAATGGGAAAATGTGTCACAACCAGAGATTAATATTAGTCTGACCAACCTTTAGTCTAATTCCTTGCAACTGTTTTCTAGAATTTGGCTGACTATAAACCATATATGATTTAATTTATATTGCATTATTTCTTATACTTTTTAATAACTTAATTTATTTAAAAACATGCTAAGTTGCAAATTTCTTGTTAGTAGAGGACATGATAAATATGACAAGCTGAACTAAGAAGGCACATTAGTGTTGTTAGGTTATTGAAGTAGATTTAGTTTTATTTTCTTTTATAATTTTATGTATTTGATGAGATTATATAATATTTAATGATATTCTATTTCATCTTGGTGTTTTAAATATTATATATTCATATTAATTTAAGTATTAATAAAAGAATGTTAGAACTCAAACTCTCATCTTTCTGGATTATTGTTTAGGCACCTCATCACAGTTTGCCTGGGTAATACATATATTCAAATATATAAAGTTCTTCTTTATTATGTGTTTAGTGTCCCTCCGCCTCCACTTTTTAATCTGTCCAAACACCACGTGACAAAACCTTTAAATTTCAGTTTATTGTGATAATCTTATACAATGGTCAGTGTTTTTTAATAATTTTTATAGATTAAGAAAATAAGGTATATAAATGATAATTACTATGCCCAAACTCATATTCTTAGAGAATGAATAAAACTTAATTTCTCTTCTTTCCTTTTCCCTCCCCCTCCCCTTCCCATTTTCCCTTCCCTTTCCCCTTCGGTCTTTTCCTTACTATTTCATATTATCTATTAAACATTTTGATCCTCATTTACACTTTCACACAAGAGAAACTATTCAGTATTTACACATGTAAGAGAAAGAAAAAATATGAGAAAAGGGAAAAATTGAAAAAAAGTCTTTGTAAATAGGAAGGGGTAGAGGGGTTGAAAGGAGGGCAGGGGAAGGGGGAAAAAATTAGGAACCAAGATATATCATGTAAATGTACAAGTTCCCAATGATGAATGTCATCATATTGTATACCTAAAATGTACCAAAAAATTTAAGGAACAACAAAAAAATTCTGAAATCTGTAGAATATGTAAGATTCTTAGGTATTTGTAGAGATTCTTTGTAATTTCTCGTCAGTTTATTTATTTATATAACAGGTACTTATTTCACAACAGAACCCATTCAGAGTTACTTATAGATATAAGCTGACAATGTTAGGAGATTTATCTTCATAGAATTTTTCATTTATGAAGAGGAAGCTGAGGTATGAAGAGGTGAATTAACTTTCCTAAGATCATTCATTTAAACCTAAGAAGGCAGGCTGAAGTCTGTGCTTTTAATGATTATGGTATGTTACTGCTATTGTCTAAAGATTAAAGGAGATTTTTGTATCTAAAGATGATAAAACAAAAGAAATCTCAAGTATACTGCAGAGTATGATGTTTTGCATAAGTATCATTAGGCTAAAAAAGATAACTAAAGTTATCAGTATTAACTTGCAGTAAAGGTTTATCATTTCCTGTATGCCAGCAGTAGCTAGTGAAAATGAAAATGTAAATGAATAAGAAGTCAGATACGGTAATTTAAAAGGTGAAAGAATCCATTGAGAAGTAAAAGCACATGTAAATTATAGAGGCATTCTTGTTTTGGCTCAAGCTAACTACATGCTAATAACATTCTATTTTATTCTCTCTTCTCTTGCTCAAACTTCATTAGAATATTTTGTATCAATTGAAATGTAAAAAAAGATACTGTACAAAATAAAATAGCAAAAAAGGCAAACATTTTAATATAGCATACTCTCTTTCTGGGAGATTATCTCTAGTAACTAGTCGCTACATAAAGCTATTTTGTTCTATAAGGGTACATGTGGCTGTCTCTTGAAGGTTATACATTTTTCACGAGATCTTATGATCTTCTGTATTGAGATGTTTGGTTCAACACTGACCAGGTCCATTCTATACAAGGAGAAAATGAAAAATATTATTTTTCTTCTATCACATGTGTATCAACATACATGTATCACATGTATTATTGTTATAGCTGTCCCAGCAAAAAAGACCATGCCACGAAAATGTCCAAAATAAAAGTCCTTTAATTAGCTGGTGACCAAAGGACGATCTCATGCTCCCATCTCCCTAGGTACTGAGCAACCAGGGAAGCCCAGTTTTTAAAGGGAAAAACCATACAGTAGAATGTCATATTCTCATCTGTGGGCAAGCACAGAGGTACAGAAGCAGATTGCAAGTTAGATTAAAATCCAATATTTGGTATCTGGCAGGAAATTCCCATCTTTATGGTTAGAGCCACTATATAATATGTCCTGTCCTTTGTTCTTAACCACAAGGTAAGCTATATGGTAGTTAACATCACTTTGAACAAGCAATCCAGGAAGGAAAAGGGGTAAAGTTCAGGCACAGGTTATTGGGGGGTTTCTGGTTAATTCACTTCATTACAAGGACCGAAGTTCTGGCATGACAACAATGTCTAAGACTAAACACAGTAACTGAAATAGTAAATTTATAAGTACCATGTATACATGTAAATGCATATTTACAGGAAGACTCCTAGTTGATCATCAGGCTTGATTCCTCTTCTTCCTAAGCAGGAAGCTAGACTATGTTTTCCAACATCTCATATTTAAACTGTAGCCATTTTCCTGAGTGATATATACTGTTAAAGCCTCTCATCTGTTGGTATTAGAATTAAGGCAAACTCACATGTTCTTAGACATGAATTGAGGATGATGGAATCACAAGATATAATGACCCTGCATCCTCAATATGGACCTGGAAGAGATGTGCCCATCATCAAGTGACATTTATTTTGATTGTAATACGTGAGAAAGAAATTATTTTGTGAAATCACTTTTTCTTTAAAGTGAATCTAACAGCAAGAGATATCTTCAGGAGTTGATTCTCTCATGCTTAATTTCATATTATGCTGTTTTGTAAGATATGAAATTTAACATCAGGCATTAATGTGTTCCTTATGAACATTCAGGTTTCTTTTGAAAAATCTGAAACATATCAGTAGATTTTCTGGACCCAAAACTTTTGGTCTCTTTTCCTATGTTAAATCATTAAACATCTTACTTTCAAAAATACTCAGGCTGAAGAGCCAGAGAAACAATATTTTAATAATAGCACTATTACTAACAGTATGAATGTTCAGTTATTTAACTCTTAGAAGTTTTAATTTTAGAAACATTATGTGAATAAACATTCTGTATAAATTACCTAGTCAGTGTTACTCATTTATAGCAATAGAAAATGGACTTATTAAAAATAAGGTGGATAGGATTTAGCTCAGTGGCCCTGCATCTGCCTTGCAAGCACAAGGTCCTGAGTTCAATCCCCAGTAACAACAACAACAAAAAAGAAATGGACTAAGAAAACCACTTTTTTAAAACTGATGTATATTATTTTAGTAGTCCCTATTCTATTTATTTCTGCTTTCATATTCATTATTTTCTTCTCTGTGATTCTTTTGGGTTTAAAAGGTAAAAGGTGTCCAGTCTCATAAAGTCAAAGTTTAAATAATTTGAGGTCTTTCCTATTCATATTTATGTTCCACAAGTTTTGGCGTATCATACTTCATTTTTTCTTTTTAAACATGTTCTAAAGTTTCTAATAACTTTTCTTTAATTTTTTTTGTTTTTTTTTTGAGACAAGGTCTCACTATGTATTTTAGGCTGGCCTTGAACTTACAGTGATCCTCCTGCCTCATCTTCCCAGGTGGTAGGATCACAGGCATGTGCTACCACGTCCAGTGGCCCATCAGTTATTTAGACTTGTGCTGAGTTTTCATGTTGACAGTCTTTTTTCTACAAGCATTTTGAACGTATCATCCCACTGCCTTTGGGTCTTCATAGTTTCTGATATCTCCCATTACAGATACCTTCTCTCTCCAAATACATTTGAAATTTTTGGAATCATCCAAGTTTTTAAGAAAGTTATTCACATGCACTAATTGACAATTTTAAAAGCATTTTATTTGATCACACTATGGTGCTAATTGTCATCTTGCAATGTCTTGCATGAACTTCTTTGGATAAGCATTGATTAGTTGTCAGGTATATCACTCTTAAATTGCCAAGTCTCTGTACCGGGAGATGAGAAGGCCATTTTTACCTAATTTCCCAATGTATTGAAATGCTATTTTATTCAGCTCCAAATGCTTTACTGCCTGACTTTTCATACAAATAATGAATAAATAAATTGAAATTAAATTAGTACATCTCTTTGCATTTTGCACTTAGTTTTAATTGTGAATCATTAAAAATTGTGAACTTTTAAAAGTATGTCTTGATAATAAGTTTAATCTGTGCTTTTATTTCATCTTCTTGATTTCACCTACAACATTAAAAAAATTCAAATTCAATTCACTATGTGAAATACTCAGAGAACTATGGAGTTATTAAAGCTCTAAAACCCGTAGCAGAATGTGATAAGAAAGCATCAATGTGTGAGTTGATTTTTTCATGAAATTCCTCAAAACACCTTTAGAATATAAGACTTTGGTATATTTCTTTTGTTCAAAGAGAATCTTATTTTAAATAATGATCAATAATATACTTATTTTTCACTATTAGATCATGTTTTAACTTATACAAATGCAAGAAACTTTTTTGTTTCTGGGAAATGGGAGAAATGCTCTTGCCTATAGTTTGTTCATAACTATATTAGTATAGCAATTCTAGGGTATTTGGAAAAGATGATATGATAGTTATAACAGAGCATTTCAGACATCAAATCTACATAATCTTGCCACATTCTTTTGAAAATTGATATGTGATAAAAATCGCCAGCATCTACATTTTACATTTTCACCTGAACATTAGATTATTAATTTTTTTTTTTTTTTGGTTCTGGGGATCGAACTCAGGACCTTACACCTGTGAGGCAGGCAATGGCACCATTGAGCTAAATCCCCAGCCCTATCAAATTATTCTGAAGTAGCTTTTCATTTAACAAAAGAGGTCACTTCTTTGAAGGTGGTATTTTGCTGTTAATAGCCTCTTTACTAGCTGTGATATTGGATAATTTGAAAAACCACAGATTCTCAGGAATAAAAAAGTAATTTTAAAGATTATAATGCCCAATTATTCAATAAATGCACAAATTCTGTCTTTTTCTGAGCACCCCCAAAGAGTAGTTGTTGTTTTCTGCTTGAATTTTTTCAATGACAGGGAACTGAGTGTGACCTAATGAACTCAAACTTACTTCAGACAACTCTGAATATTAAGAGCACTCTTACATACTTTGTTCTTTTTATTCAGTTTTCTTATAGCAAAAAGGAGAAAACAACGGGGGTTTATTACATAGAATTGTTGTAAGGATAAAATACATAATTTATGTAGAAAATAATAGGGTACACAGTGATGCTAGTATATACCTATAAAATAATCTTATTGCACTCAGGGCAGTGCACTATGGTATTATTAACAAATACTTGCTTCTATTATCTAGGTAGAAAGTTATACTTCATTATTTACTGGTTCTAGTCTTGGCCACCTGATCTGTTTTGGCTGATAGAATAAGAGTCCCAGTGACATTTGTCACCTTGGGGTAGACACATTGAGAGCTTGCATATGGTTCTCTGTTCCCCTTCCCCTTGTGTACCAATGACCAGCAAAGCTTCAGGTAGGGTCTCCTCACACAGCTGGATCCAGGAGTGAAGACAGCGTGGAGCAGAGCTGTAGTGCTAGCCTCAGAGGCACCTGTCGTGTAACTCATTGACATAATTTGGGTTATATCCAAGCATAGCTTAGACTATCTTCTCTGATACACTTTTTTCTCCATTTACAAAGGCCTTCTTTTCACAACATATACTTGTAGACTTCCTATCACTGTGTAGAGATCCTCTTTCTTTGGAGTTTGTTTGAAACATAACAAAATAAACAAGTATCAACAAAATACAACAAAATAAAAAATGCCACACAAATGAAAACCAAACAGAGGGTATCTCTGTAAAGAAACTTAAACAATCCACTTTGGAAGTGTTGGGTAGGTATTGGTACCTCAGAGTAAATATCTACTCAGGTATACTCAACATGGCAAGGGATACAGTTACCAACTGGCCTTCTGATCCTTCAACTAAGTTAAGCTTCCCAGTCCATGAGAACCATTTTATGAATACTTGGAAATTTCCTTTAGCGTCTCCTCTCAGGTAAAAAATGTGTCAGAGAAACAAGGATATGTTCAACACACTGACTACTACAAACCAGGAATGTAGAGTGATTTTCTTTCGTGTGTGTGTGTGTGTGTGTGTGTGTGTGTGTGTACGCATGTGTGTGGTCTATGGTACTGGGTTTCAACCTAGTGCTTTGGGCTTGTAAACCAAGTGCTGTATCACTAAATGACATCCCCAGCCTGAAAATTTTTGTTTCTTTCATGTTTGAATATGAAAACAATATAATATCTCTAGTCAGATATTAAGTTTAAAACTCAAATTAATAAAAATTTAATAAAGATTGAAATTTTAAAAGGATGACATAAACTAAGAACATTTGATATTTGGTTAAACAAAATTTATGACGCCTGAGTTTTGGATTGAGTTCTTCCACTAGGCCCTCACAGAACAAACTAAAGTGGTTCTTTATACTAAATTTTCACATCATCATGCAGAACACAAGCTACCTGGACTTTTTTGACAACCAAGTGCAGGGTTAGGGGTAGGGATGGGGGAGGGACAGCAAATCTTCTACCCAGTTCTATCTTCTCGATAAAAAAGATGTTTCTGCTTTGACCGGTGTAAGAAAAGTGACCTTGAAACACAATTTGCTTTGTATTTTCTGTTTCTTCTTTCCTCTTCCCATCTCTGTCTACAAAGCCCAAGATTTCTTCTCAGCTCACTTCTTTGCTTGCTATTTGCTGGGAGATAATATTTTAATAATAACACTATTACTAACAGTATGACTGTTCAGTTATTTAACTCTTAGAAGTTTTAATTTTAGAAACATTATGTGAATAAACATTCTGTATAAATTACCTAGTCAGTGTTACTCATTTATAGCAATAGAAAATGGACTTATTAAAAATAAGGTAGATGGGATTTAGCTCAGTGGCCCTGCATCTGCCTTGCAAGCACAAGGTCCTGAGTTCAATCCCCAGTAAAAACAACAACAAAAAAGAAATGGACTAAGAAAACCACTTTTTAAAAACTGAAGTATTTTGTTTTAATAGTCCCTATTCTATTTATTTCTGCTTTCATATTCATTATTTTCTTCTCTGTGATTCTTTTGGGTTTAAAAGGTAAAAGGTGTCCAGTCTCATAAAGTCAAAGTTTAAATAATTTGAGGTCTTTCCTATTCATATTTATGTTCCACAAGTTTTGGCATATCATACTTCATACATTCATACTTTGTACTTCATACGGCCATACACTCCCACCATGATATGCTGTTTTGCCACAGGCCCCAAAGCCACAGGCCTGTTGCCTCGTTTCATCTCCAAACCTGTGAGCCAAAATAGACCTTTCCTCCTTTTAAGTTGATTATCTCGTGTATTGTCTCACAATCATGGAAAGCTGAATAACACACTCTCTTTAGAGTTTATTTTAAGATAACATCTTATGCACAGTCTTAATAATAAAGTTTGTATTTCCCAATTTAAAATGAACACTAAATACAATCTTAATGTTATTTTTATTATAAAAATGCACACAAAATACCCTTTAAAAGACAGTTTTGATCTATTCATAAAAACCTGTTCTGAACAGAAATTATATTGAGGGAAACTAGTAATTGGCAGAAAATACTGAAGGACCCTAGTTAGCAAACCAGACTCCATATTGCTACTGAATGACCCATCTGCTTGCCCTTTAGATGAACTTAAAAGGAGGAAGCTTAGAAACCTCTTCCCCTTAGAAAGTCTTGTAGAAACAACAATTAATCAACTATTGTTTTACAAATATTCTAATGGCAGGACTTTCTGCTTCTGTACCTTTTGCTTGCTTTGCTAGTTCTATCCCATAGGGGGGCCTAGAAACTGTTGGCCTCAAAGGTATATACAACATGCTTGTCTTCCCCCAGTTGGGACTCCAGTCTGATTCTGGGTTCGGGTCCTGGCTGGTAATAAACTCCTGTGTGGATTTAACATCCGTCTCTGGTTGGTTCTTTCTCTCTGGGTCTAACAATACTTTGAAGTTTTCATTTGCTCAGTTATTTTGGTATCTAGGAGCAGCCTGTAATATCATGGCAAAGTCCAAGGAACTATTTCTGTTTTTATGTTAGTGGCTAATAATAATAGGTTTTTAATGAGAATGAAAAAGATCATAATTCTTGAACCAACTGAAGTAGAAGTGTTTAAAAATAGAAAGCACACATTTCCAGCTACAGGCATGGCAATAATCTATTGCCCTAAAAACTGCCTCATGGCTTAAATAAAATAAAATTATATTTTTAGTCAAACAATTACTCATCTGTAATGAGAAGATTTTTTTTCATGTATTTGAAAAGCTGCCAATATATGACATTTTCTGTTTGTCTAGGATATGAGAAGATAAGATTTTTGTTAGAATTTTTGGGAGAAAAGAAAGGCTATGAAAATTCAATTTCACATGTAATTGTTTGAAATTGTCTTTCAATCCACTGAAGAAATAGATTATTAGAGGTCTGCCCATGCCCTACCGAGGTCCTGAGTCTCCCAGAACACACCAAATCAGCCCCCTGCAGACAGGCAGGTCTGTGCACACCCTACCGAGGAACTGAGTCATGCAGAAGACACCCAATCACCCCGCTGCAGACAGGCAACCACCTGGTTCCACACTACAAAGACACAGAGGACACCAGACCACCAGACCAAGGTACTGAGTCCCACTGTTCCCGGCCCAGAGGTAGGGGCTTCTGAGCCATTGTTCCACTGCTGCTGGTCCAGAGGAAGGGGCTTCCTGGTCACCATCCCTCCCACTGCTCCCAGCCCAGAGGAAAGGGCTGTTGGGCCACCTTCTGTCCCACTGCTCCTGGCCCAGAGGAAGGGGCTTCTGGGCCACCATCCCTTCTGCTGCTCCCAGCCCACAGGAAAGGGGTTTTGGGTCACCATCCCTACCACTGTTCGTGGCCCCTGGCCCACCTCACCCAGCTCAGAGGAGGTAATCTGTGCAGGCGTTAACAGCCCCCTGCCCCAGTTGAAATGAGAAAACATGTAAATAAGTCTCAAAACTAGACTTCCAGATCACCTACAGCAAACCCAAAGGGAAATGAGATGGAACACTCTGATACTCAACCACCTGGACCCACTGAACTGGCAACAAAAGGGGATCTGGAAAAAATCAAATCAGAAATAATTTCTCAGATAACAGGAGAAATTGTGCCCCTGTTGCAAGACATGATTAATAAATCTAGAGAGGAGCTGAGGAACATGATGGAATCCCAACATAAGAAACAAATGGAATCCATAAAACAGATGCAAATAGATTTCCAGGACATGAAAAACTCCACTGAAAGTCTACACAGCAGAATGAGCCAATGTGAGGACAGAATTTCAGATATAGAAGATAAGATTGCCATTAGTGACCAGGAAAAGAAAAATTGCTTCAAAATTATAAGGGAACATGAGAAATCAATCCAGCAGCTGTTAGATGATGCAAAGAAGAAGAACATAAGACTGATTGGGCTCAATGAAGAAACAGGAGAGAGTGGAGATGACATTAAAAAAATCTCTTCACAGAAATAATGGTAGAAAACTTCCCAAGCATGGGAAAAGAGCTTGACATACAGATAAGTGAGGCATATAGGACTCCAAATAGGCTTGATCAAAAAAAAATCTACACATAGGCATATAATTGTTAAGATTCTAGAAACCCAACAGAAGAACAAATTTCTACAAGCAGTGAGGGAAAGGAAACAAATCACATACAAAGGAAAGCCCATAAGAGTCACAGCAGACTTCTCAACACAAACCCACAAGGCAAGAAGAGCTTGGAATGACATATTCCAAGCACTAAAGGAAAACAGCTTCCAACCCAGATTGATGTACCCTGCAAAACTATCTTTCAAAATTGATGGTGAAATAAGATACTTTCATGACAAAGAGCACCTTAGGAACTTTGTGAATACCAAACCAGCACTCCAAAGAATTGTACACAATATCCTAGGAACAGACATTGAGGATCACAACCCCAGGAAGCAAAGCAGAATGAACCCATCTGGCATGACAAGAAATTAAATGGAAAGGGGGAGAACCCAACAAAAAGAAAAAGTCATGGCAATGACAAGTCAATATGTTTTGGTTATAACCATCAACATTAATGGTCTCAATTCACCAATCAAAAGAAATAGACTGGCAGAATGTGTCAAGAATCAAAATCCAACAATATGCTGCATACAAAAAATACACTTAATTCATAAGGAAACTCATAAGTTGAAAGTTAAAGGGTGGAAAACAATACGGCATGTGACAGGAACCCGAAAAAAAGGAGGAGTAGCTATCCTCTTGGCAGATCACATAGATTTCAAACCAACACTGATTAAGAGAGATGAAGAAGGACCCTACATCCTGGTAAAGGGAAGAATCCAAGAGGAAGAGATAACAATCATAAATATCTATGCACCAAACACTAGTGCACACAACTACATAAAACAAATACTAACGGACATGAAAAGTCATATATGCACTAATACAATTGTAGTGGGGGATCTCAACACCCCACTGTCACAAATAGATAGATCAACTAGACTAAAAATAAGTAATGAAATACTAGAACTCAATTAAACTCTTGAACAAATGAACTTAACAGATGTTTACAGAGTCTTCCACCCCACAAAATCAGAAAACACGTTCTTCCCAGCTGCACATGGGTCATTCTCCAAAATAGACCACATACTCACACATAGAACATGTTTAAGTAAGTGCAAAGGAATTGAAGTTATCCCCTGTATATTACCAGACCATAGTGTGATGAAATTGGAAATCCATAGCAAAAGAAACTCAAAAAATTTCATAAACACGTGGAAATGGAACAACACACTTCTGAATAACCAGTGGGTCACAGAGGAAATTAAAGAAGAAATCAGACAGTTCCTTCAATCAAATGACAATATAACAATACAATATATCGTATTCTATGGGACACAATGAAAGCTGTCTAACGAGGGAAAATCATAGCAGTGAATGCACATGTTAGGAAAACAGAATGAGCCCAATTAAACAACCTGATGTTGAACCTCAAGCTTCTAGAAAAAGAAGAGCAGGGCAATACCAAAGCTCATACAAGGGAGGAAATTATAAAGATCAGAGGAGAAATCAATGCAATGGAGACTAAGAGAACGGTACAAAAAAATCAATGAAGCCAAGAGTTGGTTCTTCGAAAGAATCAACAAAATTGACAAACCTTTAGCCAACCTTGTCAGAAAAAGGAAAGAAAAGGCCCAAATCCATGCAATTAGGAATGAAAAGGGTGAAATTACAACAGACCCTGCAGAAATCCAAAGTATCATTAATATCTACTTCCAGAACCTATGCGCCAATAAGATGGACAACGCAGAAGAAATGGACAGATTCCTAGATACATATGAATTACCAAAGTTGAACGAAGAAGACCTAAAAATTCTGAACAACCCAATATCAACCAATGAAATTGAAAAGGTAATTAAAAACTTATCAACTAAGAAAAGCCCAGGCCCTGATGGCTTCACTGCTGAATTCTACAAGACATTTAGAGAGGAACTGCTGCCACTACTGTTTAAACTCTTCAGTGAAATTGAAAGGGAAGCAATACTCCCAAATTCATTCCTAGAAGCAAGCATCACCTTGATCACCAAAGCAGAGAAAGACCCAACCAAAAAGGAGAACTATAGGCCAATCTCACTAATGAACATTGAAGCAAAAATCCTTAATAAGATAATGGCAAACCGAATGCAGAAGACCATCAAGAAGATCATACACCCTGATCAAGTGGGATTCATCCCAGGGATGCAGGGATGGTTCAATATACGAAAATCAATTAATGTAATACACTATATCAATAGAGCCAAGGACAAAAACCATATGATTATCTCCATAGATGCAGAAAAACATTTGACAAAATCCAGCATGCATTTATAATAAAAACACTACAAAAAATTGGAATAGATGGTCTCTACCTCAAACTGATAGAAGCCATCTATGAAATACCAAGAGCCAAAATCATAGTAAATGGTCAAAAACTAAAGTCCTTCACACTATAATCAGGAACAAGACAAGGATATCCACTATCACCACTCTTGTTCAATATAGTTCTGAAAACATTAGCCACAGCAATTAGACAAGAGCAAGAAATAAAAGGAATAAAGATAGGAAATGAAGAAGTCAAATTGTCATTATTTGCAGATGACATGACACTGTATATAGAAGACCCCAAGAATGCCACCAAAAGTCTTCTAGACTTAATAACCAAATTCAGTCAAGTAGCTGGTTACAAGGTCAACACACAAAAATCAATAGCTTTCCTCTACACCAATGACAGTCTCACTGAGAGAGAAATAGGGCAAATAAATCCTTTCACAATAGCATCCAAAAAACTGAAATACCTAGGAATCATCCTAACAAAAGAAATCAAAGATCTCTTCTCTGAAAACTATGGCACTCTCAAAAGAGGGATTGAAGATGATATCAGAAAATGGACAGACATGCCCTGCTCCTGGGTAGGAAGGATTAATATAGTGAAAATGGCCATACTTCCAAAACTGCTATATAGTTTTAATGCAATTCCAACTGAGATCCCAGCAGCATACTTCATAGACCTTGAGAAAACAATCCAAAAATTCATTTGGAACAAGAAGAGACCCAGAATAGCAAAAGCAATTCTAGGTAACAGAGACATGACAGGGGGTATCACAATCCCCAACCTGCAACTATACTACAAAGCTATTGTGATAAAACAGCATGGTACTGGCAAAGAAACAGACTTGAGGACCAGTGGAACAGATTACAAGATGCAGAAACAATGCCAGACACACTCGGCCATCTCATCTTCGATAAAGGAGCCAAACACCCTCACTGGAGGAAAGATAGCCCCTTTCATAAATGGTGCTGGAAAAATTGGGCTTCAACTTGCCAAAGATTAAAACTAGACCTGTATCTCTCACCATGCACAAACTAAAATCAAAATGGATTAAAGATCTAAATATTAAAATAGAAACTCTGAACCAGTTGGAACAGAGGTTAGGTAGAACCCTTGAAGACATCAGTGTAGGAAAAGATTTTATGAACAAAACCTCAGTTGCCAGTGAACTAGCACAAACAATCAACAAATGGGATGTCTTCTTATTAAAAGGCTTCTGCACAGCAAGAGAAACCACCAGCAGTGTGAAGAGACAACCCACAATGTGGGAAAATATCTTCACCTGCTCTTCCTCAGACAAAGGTCTACTATCTCGAATCTATAAAGAACTTAAAAAGATCAGACCTCCCAAATTTAAAGACCCATTCCAAAAATGGGCATCTGAAATGAGCAGACATTTCTCAGACAAAGAAGTAGAAATAGCAAATAAACTTATGAAAAAATATTCAACATCACTGGTCATTCAAGAGATGCAAATGAAAACAAGGCTGAGATTCCACTTCACTCCAGAAAGAATGGCTGCTATCATGAAATCAACCAATAACAAATGCTGGTAGGGCTGTGGGGAAAGAGGAACCCTGCTCCACTGCTGATGGGAGTGTAGACTGGTGCAAGCACTGTGGAAATCAGTGTGGAGATACCTCTAAGAACTAGGACTGGAAGTCCCATTTGAGCCTGCTATTCCACTGCTGGGGATCTTCCCCATAGAATTAAAAGAATCATACCACAGTGATATATGTGTGCCCAAGTTCATAGCAGCACAGTTTGTAATAAGGAAAACTTGGAAACAGCCCAAATGCCCATCAACTGGAGACTTGATAAAGGAAATGTGGGTTTTTTATAAAATGGAGTACTACTCAGCCATAAAAAATGAGAAATTAGAGACATTTATAGCTAAGTGGATGCACATTAAGGCAATACTCTTAAGTGAAATAAATAGGACACACATGTGTAAATACCGAATAGTTTCTCTGGTGTGAGAAACTGAAAGTGTTAATAAGGACTAAATGTATACTAGGTCATGTGAAATAGGAAGAAAAGGGGCAAAGGGGAAGGAAGTGGGAGGGCTAGGGGAAAGGATAGAAGGGAATGGGATTAATATGAGAAAATGGAAAAGTAGGATCAAAATCTTTGTAAATAGGGAGGACTGGAGGGGTTGAAGGGAGGGCTGGGCAAGGGTGAAAAATAAAAACCAAGAGAGACTATGTAAAGGTGCAAATTTCCAATGATGAATGTGATTATATTGTATACCTAAAATGTACCAATGATTAGAATGAATAATCAATAATGTAAAATAGGAAGAAAAGGTGCAAAGGGGTAGGGGTAGTTGGAGGGCCAGGGAAAAGTAAAGAAAGGAAAAGAAAAATGATGAGAAATGGAAAAAATGGAAATAAAGTCTTTGTAAATAGGGATGGGTGGAGGGCATGAAGGGAGGGCTAGGAATGGGGAAAAAAATAAGAACCAAGATGCATTATGTAAAGGTACAATTCCCAATGAGAAATGTAATTGCGTTGTATACCTACAATGTACCAATAAAATAATTTAATACAAAAAAAGAAATAGATTATTGATGTCATCATTTTATAAAATGAAATGTTAACAAACAAAATCACACAGCTTTTATTTCTAGAAAAAAAAACGTACACACACATAAAATTTGATGTCCTTCCTTTGCTGCAAAAAAGATTAGTATTTATACATCAAATCTATGCACTGTTATGATAGCAAATGAATTGTCCCTTAATTCATCTCCAGCCTATTTATAATTATTGCTGTTTTTTTTTTTTCATTTTAGATGGGTACTATTTCATGTGGAGGACCACTTCCAATGTAGGCAAATGAAGAAAAGTTTTCTACATCAATTTTAATGGCCCCATTGAGGAAGCAAAGAAATACATTATTTTTCTTTGTTATTGAAAATAGAAATGCCTGAGGGAAGACGGTGGGGCTATGGCTTCCTGCTGACAGAGCAGGCAGAGTGGTTGTGGGGGCAAGGCAGCTCTGCCGCACCCTCCCTGGGGGTCTGAGGCTGTCAGCCTGGCCTTGTTGGTAATGCCACCACCACTGCTGGCTGAGGAGGAGCGATGAGCTGGTTCAATGCCTCCCAGCTCTCCAGCTTCACCAAGCAGGCCCTGTCCCAGGCCCAGAAGTCCATCGACAGAGTCCTGGACATCCAGGAGGAGGAACCGAGCTCTTGGGTGGAGACCATTCCCTATGTAGAGCTGGCTTGCCTACAGGAAAACTCAGCCCCACAGCCCCCTTTGCCTTTGGTCTTGGGGGCGCATCCTGCTGCCTTGAGAAGACATGGCTCCAATTTGCTGATCTTGTCACCAGCCTCATTTTCAACTGTCCTAAGCCCAACATTCTTGAAACTCAAGAGCTCTGTTGGATCCTAGGTCTGAAGAATAAGTTCCTTTGTCAGTGGAGGATGGGATACTTCAACCTGGGGGTTGAAATCAAACACTGAACCTCAGAGTCCACCAACAGCCTCTCCTAAAGCAATTACAAAACCAGTTTGGAGGACTGTAGTAGATGAATCTGAAAACTTCTTCAGTGCCTTTCTCTCTCCAACGGATGTCCAGACCATTTAGAAGAGTCCAGTGGTATCAAAGCCTCCAGCTATATCACAACGACCAGAAGAAGAAGTGAAAAGCACCTTACATGAGTCTTTATACACTGTACAGTCAAAAACTACTGAAACAACTGAAACAAAAGTGAAGGACTCTTTGTGTGTATCAGAGCAAAGTCTGGCAGTAGATGCTCTATCACCTAAAACTGAAGGTCAACATGAAGAAACTGTTAATAAAGAACCTGAAAGGAAGGTGCCAACTATACATTTGAAAGTATCTGAAATTACAACTAATGTAAAGACAACTATGGAAACTGTATCTGCTGTTTCTACACACTCTCTCACAGCAGAAACCAAGGTTGTGACTTTGGAGCCTAAGGAACAAAAAACATGAAGACACACAGAGCAATACTCCTTCTCCTCCTGTTAGTACCTTCTCATCAGGTACTTCTACCACCAGTGATATCGAAGTTTTAGATCACGACAGTGTTATAAGTGAGAGCTCAGCAAGTTCAATGAAAGAGACTACAGATGCAAAATCAAGTCTTCACCTGATGCAGACATCTTTCCAGCTTCTCTCTGCATTTGTTTGCCCTGAATATAATTGTTTAGATGATTTCCAGAAACTAAAAGAGAGCTGCAGCTCATCTGATGTTTTTGAAAGAATAGACTCATTTAGTGTACAGTCATTAGATAGCCAGAGTGTCAGTGAAATCAATTCAGACGATGAACTGCCAGGCAAGGGATATGCTTTAGTGCCTATTATAGTTAATCCTTCAATCCCAAAGACTAAAATAGTTGAATCTATTGAAGGAAAACCTGAAGAAGAAGTAAATGAAACATTAAGTATACCTGCTGAAGAAGCAGAAATGGAAGAAAGTGGGCGAAGTGCAACTCCTGTTAACTGTGAGCAGCCAGATACCTTGGTTTCCTCTACACCTATGAATGACGAACATGTTGTCTTGGACAAGGTGGTAGAGCAGTGTGAAGCTGCTGAAAGTCCACCAGAAGCACTTTGTGAGAAGGAAGATGTTTGTGAGACAGATGAACTTCTGAATGAGAGACTGGAAAAAAGGGAGGCTCAGTTATTATCTCTTAGTAAAGAAAAAGCACTTTTAGAAGCTTATGATAACCTAAAAGATGAATTGTTCAGAGTGAAAGAAGAAAGCAGTAGCATTTCTTCCTTGAAAGATGAGTTTAGTCAAAGAATTGCAGAAGCAGAAAAGAAAGTTCAGCTAGCCTGCAAAGAGAGAGATGCTGCTAAAAAGGAAATAAAAACTATAAAAGAAGAACTTACCATTAGATTAAATAGTAGTGAAACTGCAGATCTTTTGAAAGAGAAAGATGAACAGATTCATGGACTAATGGAAGAGGGTGAAAAACTTTCAAAGCAGCAGTTACATAACTCTAACACCATTAAGAAACTGAGAACTAAAGACAAAGACAATGAAAATATTATTGGAAAACTGAATAAAAAAGCTAAAGAGCTAGAAGAGGAGTTACAGCATTTAAAACAGGTCCTTGATGGCAAAGAAGAGGTTGAGAAGCAACATAGAGAAAATATTAAAAAACTAAATTCTGTAGTAGATCGCCAAGAGAAAGATCTTGGTCGACTTCAGGTAGACATGGATGAACTCGAAGAAAAGAACCGAAGTATTCAGGCTGCCCTGGATAGTGCATACAAAGAACTTACTGATCTTCACAAAGCCAATGCTGCAAAGGATAGTGAGGCACAGGAAGCAGCTCTGAGTCGTCAAATGAAAGCTAAAGAAGAACTTTCTGCAGCAGTAGAGAAAGCCCAAGAAGAAGCCCGTCAGCAGCAAGAAACATTACCAATTCAAGTAGGGGACCTTAGACCAGCACTGCAACGTGCAGAACAAGCAGCTGCCAGAAAAGAGGATTATCTGTGACATGAGATCAATGAACTTCAGCAGAGACTCCAGGAAGGAGAGAATCGGAATCAAGAACTGAGTCAAAGTGTTTCATCAATAACAAGACCATTGCTTAGACAAACAGAAAATTTGCAAGCAACCCTAGGGTCCCAGACATCATCATGGGAGAAGTTGGAGAAGAATCTTTCTGATAGGCTTGGTGAGTCCCAGACCTTGTTGGCAGTAGCAGTTGAAAGAGAACGTGCAGCTACAGAAGAACTCCTTGCCAACAAAATCCAGATGTCTTCCATGGAGTCACAGAATTCTCTCTTGAGACAGGGAAACAGTAGACTTCAGGCCCAGCTAGAATCAGAGAAAAATAAGCTAAGAAAACTGGAGGATGAAAATAATCGGTACCAGGTTGAATTAGAAAACCTAAAAGATGAATATGTAAGAACACTTGAAGAGACAAGGAAAGAAAAGACATTGTTGAGTGGTCAATTAGAAATGGAAAAAATGAAAGTTGAACAAGAGAGGAAGAAAGCCATTTTCACTCAAGAAGCAATAAAAGAAAAAGAACACAAGCCATTTTGTTTCTAGTACTCCCACCTTGTCACACTCGAGTTCAATAAGTGGAGTTGATATGGCAGAGCTACAAACATCTTTTCTGTCTCAGGATGAGTCACATGATCATTCATTTGGACCAATGTCTGCATCAGCGAGTGGCAGCAATCTTTACAATGCTGTAAGGATGGGAGCAGGGTCAAGTGTTATTGAAAACCTGCAGTCTCAGCTAAAGCTAAGGGAAGGGGAAATTGCACAATTACAGCTGGAAATTGGTAATCTAGAAAAAACTCGATCAATAATGGCTGAAGAGCTAGTTAAATTAACAAATCAAAATGATGAACTTGAAGAAAAAGTGAAGGAGATACCTAAACTTTGAATTCAGCTAAGAGATTTGGATCAAAGATACAACACTATTTTGCAGATGTATGGAGAAAAAGCAGAAAAAGCAGAACTTCGATTAGATCTTGAAGATGTAAAAAATATGTATAAGACTCAAATAGATAAACTTTTAAGACAGAGGCTCAGTTAACTTCCAAAAACTGAATTCCTGTCAAAGTGAATGTAAACACATAATATCTCAATGCAGACTTCCAATAAATTCTTTTATAGAAGTAGAAAATGGAATTAAAAAAAAAGAAAATAGAAATGCACACAAGCATATTGAGATATATTAAACTGCAATTCCTGTGACTGTATTAATAATTTTTCAAAGATTCTCCTAACTCAAGGTAGAAGGTTGCATAACACTTACTAGTTTTCTATTAGATTAGAAGAACAATAACCAGTCTTTTCTGAAGGATTCTAGATGAAATTTGCTGAAATTTCTTTTCAAAGTAAAACCTACCATTATTAGAATAATTCAAGAATATCATCAGTGATTATTTTGATCATTACACATTACATACATATATTGAATTGTGTCATACCGTAATTCACAAAGATGTACAAGTATTATACTACAACTAAAAATTATTATTATAGGCTCTTTCAAAAGTGGTGGCTGCTTTATGTGTGAAGTAGAATAGAGAGCAAGTAATTAAAATGAAAAACTTTTTAATAACAGTTTTATCTCTAATATAGCATTTTGAAAATTGTGCTCAAATTTGAGTATTTTTTTTTTAGTTTCCTTCTTTGTAGATAATTATTTTAAATCTTGACTCTAGTTCAGAAAAGTTTTATGTCTAATTATAGTTTCTGTTAGATATTTGCATGTGAATCTCAAAATCATTTATGGTATTTCATTCTCTTTCCTAAAACAAAAACTTATACATAAGCAAAATATATGTATATCTGTATATCTTCAGAAATTTCTCCATGATTGAGAAATTACATTTACAAAGAGGCATGGAACAGGAGAAAGCAGAAGATAATTGCTCTTGTGTGAGTGGACCAGGTAACATAGAAAATTAACATTAATATGTAAAAAAATCTTTTTTATATTAATCACTTTAAAAAACTAAATTGACATTCAGTCCTTCCTTTGACTTTTATACCAATAAAATTATAATAAAACAAAGGAAACTGTCCACATTTTTATGACCTAGTATTAAAATGTTGAGAAATAATTTAAAGCAATTTTCCTAATTCAGAAAACCTCTCCATGGGAGAGAAAATAAAGAAAACAATTTTGTCATTGAGTAAGCATTGAACCAGTGTGTCACACATATCAGGGCAATTTTCTAAAAGACTACAAAGACAGAAAGAAATTCCTCTTTTTTATATAGATCAGCATATACTCTATTATATACATGTTCTCAAGATAAAGAAAACCAATTTTCAAGACTTGACTGCACCATTGCAGATAATTTACCCTAAAATCATCTGGCAATTGGAGTGGCCATCTGTGTTTGCTAATTGATTTTATCAAAAGGAAAAAGAAATGAGTCCCTTATTTTCAGCAAGGAGCATTAATTAATTTAATTAATTAAAGGAGTATTTTAAAATTTTTTACCTGGTCCTTATAACAAAGCTTTAGTATGTCTAAACTTATTCACATACTAAAATATTGGCTAAGTATGTTGGAGAGAATTTTTTTAAATGCTTAGCCAAGTCAGTCTTTAATTGATATTGAAGTTTTTTTATGCTAATAAAGTAATAGTAGAAATTTGAAAAATATACTATGACCAACATTGTTGGATAGAATTTGAGGTAGGGGTTCTAGATTAGGCAAACCAAAATTCAAGACACTCAGTTAAATTTGACTTTTCAGGAAAGTCAAATCCAGTTAACTATCTTTTTTGGCAAATGTACTCTGACATCCAATGCTTATAGCAGTAAGACATTTATAACTTTTGAAATTAACTAAGTACCAATGCAGAGATAAGAATGTTTGCTATTGTGAAATCAACCAATAACAAATGCTGGTAGGGCTGTAGGGAAAGAGGAACACTGCTCCACTGTTGGTGGGAGTGTAGACTGGTGCAACCACTGTGGAAATCAGTATGCAGATACCTCAAAGAACTAGGACTAGAGGTCCCATTTGATCCAGCTATTCCCCTGCTGGGTATCTTCCCAAAAGTATTAAAAGAAGCATACCACAGCTATATATGTACACACACATTCATAGTAGCACAGTTTGTAATGGCTAAAACTTGGAAACAGCCCAATTGCTCATTAACTGGAGACTGGATAAAGAAAATGTGGTGTTTTTATAAAATGGAGTACTACTCAGTCATAAAGAATGAGAGATTAGAGACATTTATAGCTAAATGGATGCACAAGGAGTCAATACTCTTAAGTGAAATAAATAGGACACACATGGAAATACTGAATAGTTTCTCTGGTGTGAGAAACTAAAAGTGTAAATAAGGATCAAAATGTATAATAGAAAATGTGAAATCGGAAGAAAATTTGCAAAGGGGAAGTGGGAGGGGTAGGGGAAAGATAAGAGGGGAATTGAATAAATATAAGAAGGAAAAAAATGGGAAAAAAGTTTTTGTAAATCGGGAGGAGTGGAGGGGTTGACAGGAAAGTAGGGGAACAGGAAAAAATAAGAATCAAGATATATTATGTAAAGGTACAAATCTCCAATGATGAATGTCATTATATTGTGTACCTAAAATGTACCAATAAAACTAATTTTAAAAATAAAATAAAATTATGAAAGCCAGAAAGAAAGATTCAATCATTCTTGTTACCCATTAAATATAAAATTGCCTAGGAAAATTGATCCTAGAATAACACTATATTGTTTCCTTGCTAGGGCATTAACTTGCAAGTAAGAAAGTTAATATTAGAAGCTGGTGGCAATTAACATTTATTAAATTTCAGTGCCAAACTTAGCTTATGATTCTACAAATATCATCTCAATTCACAAAACATTTTATGATATATGAAGTAATATTAATTTGCTTTTCAGGTGAGGAAAATTATTTTATCATAAGTAATTTTGATAATCAGAATTATTTGTCCAAACAGTCTGTACAAATTGAAAGTTTGCTTTCTTAAACAGTACATTATACTGCCTTTCAGATGACATAAATTCTGGATCTCTTTTCTTCTTTATTTATATTTGTGGCCTTCCTCAAATAAGCCTCATTTAACTTCTCAGTTTTTGAATTTTTACTTGTATAAAATTAGGACTTTTCTCAGGCTTCTACAGTTCTACGATTTTTCAAGAAATCAGAATTATGCACAAGTATGAGAAATAGAAATTTATTTAATCTATCCTCTATTTATATTTTAAAGTTGAGAGCACATAATTTCTTTTACCTCTCTGTACATCTCCCCTTTATCTGCTAAAGCATGCTGGATGGACCCTGGATGGAAGTTTGAGGAAAGGTTGAGATTGTTGAGCTGTGCGTCTTTTCTAACAGTATGGAATCCAAAAGACCATAAGGAATAAAGGTCTAATTCTAAAGTTCCTTTTGAATATTTAATAATATGGGAACTGAAGTAAGGTATGGGAGACATGCTAAATGGATAGCAGTGAAACATTCATATTAGTAACAATAAAAATGATTTGGCTCCTGGAAATCAGAATATGCATATGCAACTGTTCTGTTCTCTTTAAAATTACTGCTTTAATATTTATTCTTAAATCACATTTTCCTTTATCTCCTCTTTGTTCTTCACTCTCAACTTTCCTTGCTTCCATGATTCTTCAGAGTTGAGAATATACACTCTTCAAATAGCCATGGCTTCTGATTTGTGTATGTGTGTGTGTGTGTGTGTGTGTGTATTTGTGTCTGTGTCTATCTGTCTATTTGTCTCCATGTTTATTTTTCAACCTTCATTTCACTTAAACAAAAAAATACATGGAACTACTTAGGAAAGGGGGGCAGAGAATTGCAAGTTTAAAGCCAGCTTGGGAAAGTATTGAGATCCTGACTCAAAACTTTAAGAAAATAAGATTGAGGATGCAATTCAAAGGGAGCACATTTCTGGGTTTATTCCCCAGTTCAGCCAAGAAAGAGGAAGAAGGGAGGGAAGGAAAGAAGAAAAGGAAGGAAGGAAGGAAGGAAGGAAGGAAGGAAGGAAGGAAGGAAGGAAAGAGGAGAGGCATGGAGGGAGGGAAGGAAGAAAGGAAAGAGAAAAGGAAGGAAGGGAGGAAAGGGAAAGAGTAAAAACAACAAAATGACTCTCTTTGGAAAAATTGCCATACATGAATATATGAAAGCAGAGCTTCTGAATAACTTCTCTTCAAGGTATATGAATTATGAATCAATAAAAGCAGAGGAGGCACATAAGAGCAGACAAGAAATTAGACCTGCCTGATACCATAGCACACACCATTAAAAGACATAGTGACATTTTTATTTGGCATGAAGATGATTATTGTGCATCTAAACTCTGTCAAATGTTGATCTAAAATGATGTATTTCATATTAAGAAACTTGGCATTTGGCAGTAGATAGGCTGAACTTAATAAAAATTAAATGTCCAAGAATTGAGCAGACTGAATTTTTAAGAGAAGATTACAGGGAGAAATGATACAAATTTTAGTGAAGTGATTTGTTACCAAGTGGTGGGAGCTATAGGAAATGTTACAGCAATTTAATATTAGAAAAATAATCCTATCCAAAATATATAAGCCATAGATAACAAAGTACTATAAGTCTGTGCTATACTCATGAAAAGAAAAAACAATCAGTGAGATCAGAAAAGGGAACTATATTTCTGCCTTTATCCTATAAGTTAATTATTTATCACATACAAAAGAAAGACTAATATAAATGAAATGAAAGTAATAGAAGAAGGATTGGCAAATAGAGTTAAAAATAAAGGCTTAAGCATACAATGTGGGGCACCTAAGGATACTTTTGCATATGGTTGTATTATATTACTGGCAAATGAATAAAGGCATTTATAGGAAGTTACGTGTGGGGAAATTAATGAACAAGATTCACGGGACATTGCAGAGAAGAAAGGTACACAGAGGAATTCGAGCACTGACTAGCATCAAAGAAATTGCTGAAAGTTGATCTTAGGCTGGTAGGAAAACATTAGGAAAAAACTTAATACATTAAGATGAGTTCTGGGATTTATAGCAGTCTGTTGTTTCTTCTAACTTCCAGAACAGAGGTTATTATGGAAATGTAGAGGTTATTTATGGAAGTGCTTAGAAGGAATTGATTTTTTTCTTTTTTCTTTTGCTTATGTTTGTTTGTTTTCAGATAATTCACAATATACATTTAACAGGAGTAGTAAAACATGAATGGGTGTTTCTTCTAGCTCAGAATAATATGGAGAACTTTAAAAATCAATATAGATGCCTGTCTCGCAAGCTCAAGGATCCAAGTTCGATCCCCGGTACCAAAAAAAAAAAAAAAAAAAAATCAATATAGACTTCAGGGTTCTATTAATTGTTTCTTGCTAGGTGAAAATATACCCCAGAATTTGGTTGATTTCAACAACAAACATTTATTGTCTCACAGTGTTTATAGGTCAAGATTTTAGGCACAGCTTAGATTGTCCTCTGGCTTAGGATCTCTATAAAAATCAAATCTAGATGTCTGCTGTGGCTATAATTATATAAAGGGGGAGGATTTGTTTTCATGCCCACTTACATGGGCTGTTGGGTAGCTCAGAAGATGCACTTCCAAAGGCAGTCGCACAGCTAGTAGCAGAGAAAAGGTCTTCACTGGCTGCATCTTTGCCTTGTAGACCTCTCCATAGAACAACTGACAGGACATATCTGGCTTTCCTCAGATCAGCTAACAAAGAAGAGAAGAGTGAGCAAGATGGAAGTCAGCGCGGTTTTGGGACATAATTTTGGAAATAAAATCTCATTACTTTTGACATATTCCATTTGTTAGAATCAACTCAAGTCACTAGATACAGCCCAAAAGGAGGAAGTCAAAAGGATGAAGTTATGCAAAGATATGAACAGTCAGATGCAGGATTCATTATGAGTCATGAAAGAGGTCCCTAGAAGAAAGGTTTTGCTCTATTGAACAATATTAGATGATTAAGCAAAATTAGGTGGTATAATTAAGAAATCATTGTTGTGTAACACCTATATCTGCCTCTCTAAAATTTCCATAGTCAACCTTTCTTTTGCTTTTTATACTAACTTGAAAAGCCTAATCTCTTTTTGCAACAGGAAATTCTTTTTAAACACATTTTTCTCTTTAATTTTATATCAAGGAAGCTTCAAATTTTTTTTAGAAACCTAAGGCATTGGTTTTTTTTTCATTTTATTTTATTGGTACATTTTAGGTATACAATATAATGACATTCATCATTGGAAATTTACACCTTTATATAATCTCTCTTGGTTCTCATTTTTCCCACTTCCCCTGCCCTCCCTTTAGCCTCTCCATCCCTCCCTATTTATAAAGACTTTGTTTCCATTTTTACATTTTCTCATATTAATTCCATTTCCTTCTTTCCTTTCCCCTCCCCCTCCCACTTCCCCTTTCCCTTTGCCTCTTTGCTTCCTCTTTCACATTATCTATTATACCATTTAGTCCATATTTACACTTTCAGTTTCTCACATTAGAGAAACTACTCGGTATTTACACATGTGTGTCTTGTTTATTTCACTTAAGAGTATCACCTCAATGTGCATCCATTTAGCTATAAATTTCTCTAATTTCTCATTTTTTATGGCTGAGTAGTACTCCATTTTATATTAAAAAAAAAACATTTTCTTTATCCAGTCTCCAGTTGATGGGCATTTGGGCTGTTTCCAAGTTTTACCTATTAAAAATTGTGCTGCTATGAACATGGGTACACATATATCACTGTGATATGATTATTTTAATTCTTTGGGGGAGATACCCAGCAGGGGAATAACGGGGTCAAATGGGACTTCCACTCTTAGTTCTTTGAGGTATCTCCATACTGATTTCCACAGTGCTTGCACCAGTCTACACTCCCATCAGCACTGGAGCATATTCCTCTTTCCCTACAGCCCCTCCAGCATTTGTTATTGGTTGATTTCATGATAGCAGCCGTTCTTTCTGGAGTGAGGTGGAATCTCAGCGTTGTTTTCATTTGCATCTCTTGAATGACCAGTGATGTTGAACACTTTTTCATGTATTTATTTGCTATTTCTACTTCTTTGTCTGAGAAATGTCTGTTCATTTCAGATGCCCATTTTCAGATTGAGTCTTTAAACTTGGGAGGTCTGATCTTTTTAAGTTCTTTATAGATTCAAGATAGTAGAACTTTGTCTGAGGAACAGTAGGTGAAGATTTTTTCCCAGATTGTGGGTTGTCTCTATACACTACTGGTGGTTTCTCTTGCTGTGCAGAAGTACTTTAATAAGAAGAGATCCCACTTGTTGATTGTTTGTGCTAGTTCACAGGCAACTGAGGTTTTGTTTATAAAATCTTTTCCTACACCAATATCTTCAAAAGTTCTACCTAACCTCTGTTCCAGGCGGTTCAGCATTTGTATTTTAATATTTAGATCTTTAATCCATTTCGATTTTAGTTTACTGCATGGTGAGAGATGTAGCTCTAGTTTTAATCTTTGGCAAGTTGAAACCCAATTTTTCCAGAACTATTTACTAAAGAGGCTATCTTTCCTCCAGTGAGGGTGCTTGGCTCCTTTATGGAAGATGAGATGGCTGAGTGTGTCTGGGGTTGTTTCTGCATCTTCTAATCTGTTCCACTGGTCCTCAGGTCTGTTTCTTTGCCAGTACCATGCTGTTTTTATCACAGTAGCTTTGTAGTGCAGTTTCAAGTTAGGGATTGTGATACCCACTGCCATGTCTCTGTTACCTGGAATTCTTTTTACTATGCTGGGTCTCTTCTTGTTCCAAATGAATTTTTGGACCGTTTTCTCAAGGTCTCTGAAGTATCCTGCTGGAATTTCAATTGGAATTGCATTGAAGCTGTATAGCAGTTTTGGAAGTATGGCCATTTTTACTTTGTTGATCCTTCCTGCCTAGGAGCAGGGGATGTCTGTCCATTTTCTGATATCATCTTCAATCTCTCTTTTGAGAGTGCTATAGTTTTCAGAGAAGAGGCCTTTGATTTCTTTCGTTAGATTTATTCCTAGGTATTTCGGTGTTTGGATGCTATTGTGAAAGGAATTGTTTGCCCTATTTCTGTCTTAGTGAGTCTGTTGTTTGTGTAGAGGAAAGCTATTGATTTTTGTGTGTTGACCTTGTATCCAGCTACTTTACTGAATTTGGTTATTAAGTCTAGAAGACTTTTGGTGGAGTTCTGGGGTCTTCTATATACAGTATTATGTCATCTGTAAATAATGACAATTTGACTTTTTCATTTCCTATCTTTATTCTTTTTATTTCTTTCTCTTGTCTAATTTCCATGGCTAATATTTACAAAACTATATTGAACAGGAGTGGTGGTAATGGACATCCTTGTCTTGTTCCTGATTTGAGTGTGAAGGATTTCAGTTTTTGACCATTTAGTCTGATATTGACTGTTAGTTTTTCATAGATGGCTTTTATCAGATTGAGGTAGAGACTGTCTATTCCAATTTTTGGTAGGGTTTCATCATAAATGCCTGTCGGAGTTTGTCAAATGCTTTTTCTACATCTATGAGATGATCATATGGTTTTTGCCCTTGGCTCTATTGATATCACATATTACATTGATTGATTTGCATATGTTGAACTGTCCCTGCAACCCTCGGATGAATCCCACTTGGTCAGAGTGTATGATCTTCTTGATGATCTTCTGCTTTCTATTTGCCAGTATCTTATTAAGAATTTTTGCATTTATGTTCATTAGTGAGATTAGGTCAATTCTCTTTTTCGGTTGCATCTTTCTCTGCTTTGGGGATCAACATGATGCTTGCTTCCAGGAATAATTTCAGGAGTATTGCTTCCCTTTCAATTTTATTGAGTAGTTTAAACAGTAGTGGCCATAGTTCCTCTCTAAATATCTTGTAGGATTCAGCAGTGAAGCCATCAGGACCTGGGCTTTTCTTAGTTGGTAAGTTTTTAATTACATTTTCAATTTCATTGGTTGATATTGGGTTGTTTAGAATTGTCAGGTCTTCTTCATTCAACTTTAGTAATTCATATGTATCTAGGAATCTGTCCATTTCTTCTGTGTTTTCCATCTTATTGACGTATAGGTTCTCAAAGTAGGTACTGATGATCCTCTGGATTTCTGCTGGGTCTGTTGTAATTTCACCCTTTTCATTCCTAATTGCATGGATTTGCATGGGCCTTTTCTTTCTTTTTTCTGATAAGGTTGGATAAAGGTTTGTCAATTTTGTTGATTCTTTCGAAGAACCAACTCTTGGCGTCATTGAGTTTTTGTATTGTTCTCTTAGTTTCCATTGCATTGATTTCTTCTCTGATCTTTATAATTTCCTCCCTTGTATGAGCTTTGGTTTTGTCCTGTTCTTCTTTTTCTAGAAGCTTGAGGTGCAGCATCAAGTTGTTTAATTGGGCTTGCTCTGTTTTCCTAACATGTGCATTCACTGCTATGAATTTCCCTCTTAAGACTGCTTTCATTGTGTCCCATAGATTCCGATATGTTGTATTGTCATTGTCATTTAATTGAAGGAACTGTCTGCTTTCTTCTTTAATTTCCACTGTGATCTGTTGGTTATTCGGAAGTTTGTTGTTCAATTTCCACTTGTTTATGTAATTTTTGTGGTTTCTTTTGCTATGGATCTCCAATTTCATCGCACTATGGTCTGATAATATACAGGGGATAACTTCAATTCCGTGCATTTAGTTAAACATGTTCTATGAATGAGTATGTGGTCTATTTTGGAGAATGACCCATGATCAGCTGAGAAGAATGTGTATTCTGATTTTGTGGTGTGGAACACTCTGTAAACATCTGTTAAGTTCATTTGTTCAAGAGTTTGATTGAGTTCTAGTATTTCATTACTTATTTTTTGTCTAGTTGATCTATCTATTTGTGACAGTGGGGTATTGAGGTCCCCCACTACTATTGGATTAGTGCATATATGACTTTTCATGTCTGGTAGTATTTTTTTATATAGTTGGGTGCACTAGTGTTTGGTACATAGATATTTATGATTGTCATCTCTTCCTCTTGGATTGTTCCCTTTACAAGGATTTTCTTTGCCTCTCTTAATCAGTGTTGGTTTGAAATCCACTTGATCTGCAAAGATGATAGCTACTCCTGCTTTTTTTCAGGTTCCCATTGCATGTAGCATTGTTTTCCACCCTTTAGCATTCAATGTGTGAGTTCCTTTTTGAATTAAGTATGTTTCTTGTATGCAGCACATTGTTAGATTTTGCTTTTTGACCCATTCTGTCAGTCTATTTCTTTTGATTGGTTAGTTGAGACCATTAACATTGATGATTATAACTGATACGTATTGACTTATCATTGTCATGACTTTTTCTTTTTGTTGGATTCTCCCCCTTTCCATTTAATTTCTTGTGATGCCCAATGGATTCATTCTGCTGTGCTTCTTGGGGTTGTGATCCTCATTGTCTGTTTATAGGATATTATCTAAAATTTTTTGGAGTGGTGGTTTAGTATTCATGATGTTCCTATAGTGTTCTTTGTCATGAAAGCATCTTAGTTCTCCATCAACTTTGAGAGATAGTTTTACAGGGTACATTGATCTGGGTTGGAGGCTGTTTTCCTTTAGGGCTTGGAATATGTTACTCTAAGCTCTTCTTGCCTTGAGGGTTTGCATTGAGAAGTCTGCTGTGATTCTCATGGGCTTTCCTTTGTATATGATTTGTTTCTTTTCTCTAACTGCTTGTAGAATTTTGTTCTGTTGGATTTCTGCAATCTTAACAATTATATGCCTATGTGTAGATTTTTTTGATCAAGGCTATTTGGAGTCCTATATGCCTCACTTATCTGTATGTCAAGTTCTTTTCCCTTGCTTGGGAAGGTTTTGGCCATTACTTCTGAGAACAGTTTTTTTTTTTTTTTTTTTTTTTTAATGTCATCTGCACTCTTTCCTGTTTCTTCATTTACTCCAATCAGTCTTATGTTATTCTTCTTTGCATCATGTAGCAGCTGCTGAATTGATTTCTTGTGGTCCCTTACAATTTTGAAGCAATTTTTCTTTTCCTGGTCACTAATTGCAATCTTATCTTCTATATCTGAAATTCTGTCCTCACATTGGCTCATTCTGCTGCATATGCTTTCAATGGAGTTTTTAATCTCCTGGTAATATGTTTGTATCTGTTTTATGGATTCCATTTGTTTCCTTCATTGGGATTCCATCATGTTTCTCAGCTTCTCTATTTTTTTTTATCTGTGTCCTCTCTAGATTTATTAATCATGTTTTGCACTATGGGCACATTCTGTGCTGTTATCTGAGAAATTATTTCTGATTTCATTTTTTCCAGATCCTCTTTTTTTGCCAGTTCAGGGAGTCCAGGTGGTTGAGTATCAGATTGTTCTATCTTGTTTCCCTTTGGGGTTGCTCTAGGTGGTCTGGAAGTCTGGATTTGAGACTTATGTGTCTTTTCCTTTCAATGGGGGGGGTGGGGTGCTGTTGGCACCAGCACGGGTCACCTCCTCTGCACTGGGAGTGGTGGGTCGGTGGCCTGGAAGCCCCTTCCTCTGGGCTGGGTGTGGTGGAACATCGGCCCAGAAGCTCCTTCCTCTCTGCAACAGGAAATTTTTGATGCACAAGATCACATGTTTTTCTTACCCCTAGATATCATCCGTCTGTCAAATAGTCGGTATTCAACATGTATTTTTTAATAAATGAAGGCTAAACTTTTAGCTGAGCTCTTCAACAGGTCCTAAAATTACAGTTTTCCCTGTAATTGAGCTAAGTGTAATTGGAGGTAACTGATTCACTCTCTAAGGTCAGGATCATTTCTTAGTACCCACAAATATGTGTGAAAAGAGCCAATTGTTAGCAAAGTGTATTCTTCATACTATTGCACTCTCAGCATTCTTAACTTTTCTTGACATCTGATTCTTTCCATGAATTTATAGCTTTCTACCTTTTAGTTTATGTGAACCTATGTTTCCACTGTTTATGATGCTAGCTTGTGAAGTTAGTAAGGGAATTATCAGAAAGGGAAGGGAGAGGAGAGAATGGGAATTAAAAATGATCAAGATTGAATGTGTATATATACCAATACCCCATGATGAATATATTCATTATGTACCACAAACATGTACTTTTTAAAGAAATCCAAAGAAATGTTCTATCTCTGAGCTGTGAAATACAGTGTGTAACAGAGTTATATTTCTGTGTGTATAATCAAATTACAGTTCCTGCCCTCTTAGATTTATAGATGTATGGAAGAATCAGGGGAGACCTCCTAAGGGAACAAGAAAAATGTAATATTAGAGATGCTGAGATGGAGGAATGCACAAAACATGGGCACTTGAACTTTTTCTTAACTGAAACCTCTGGTCAGACTTTGGAGAAGTAGTACTTCTTTTTTAGTACTTTTCATTCTTTGCCTTGCCTTGTTTGCTTTTACCTGTTTCTGTCTGGATGACCCCTACCCCACATTCCAATCATCTCCCTTGTTATCTCCTCCAACTCTCAGACAGCATTGTTGGATTAAGTGACAGCACTCTGTTACCTGCTCTGCTATTGAGAAATCATTTTATTTCATGTTCACTTTCTGTTGCATTAAGTGCTTGGCTGTTGCAAACCTGTCCCATCCAATAAAGCTCAAATCTCATCACCCTCAACAGGTGACTGTGACTCCTGTTCTACTGAGCACACAGGTATCTGGAGAGGATGCTTTCAGACCTTCTCCTTGCGGACTTGCTCAGTTCGTTAAATATTTTGATTTTTTCTATCTATTTTTTTCATCTTAGAGAAAAAAATGAAATTTTTTTCAGTCCTCTACTCATGTCATCGATATTATGCTTCTAACTATTCCTTTATTATTATTATTTGGAAGTACATGTTTCTCAAATTGGAAGAATTTACATTTAAAGAAAGCAACTAAGGCACTAAGGTTTACCAAAAATACTAATTGTAGGAGACCTTGCTTGTAATGTTCAGTTAAGCTTAGGGAAAAATTGCTCAATTTCTATGTGAAGAACTCTTAGCTTTCTTTGAAAATTGAGCATGCTATTTCAATTGATGCTGCCTGAACTTTTGCTTCATTCCCTTTTGCTGACTCTGAAACTCATATGCTAACATTCTTGTTTCACTGTACTTGTGGTTCTTCCTCATTGGGTTATTTCTATCTATAAAACCATACAAAGATTAATCAGAAATATACTATTGAATCCTGAAATTTATTTTAAATATTATTTCAATGTTCCTTATTTTACCACACAATTTATCAGCCAATTATACTGCATTTGTTTCTTTTAATCCTTAACTAGTTACACATGTTTCCTTCTGTTCAGAGTGTGATCACTTTAGTTGTGATGTCACCATTGCTTCCTGTGTCCCACAAATTTTAAGTCACACTTTAATTGTATTTAATTCAAAATATTTTAAATATTTTAAAATTTCTTCTCTGACCTATACATTATATATAAAAGTAAATTATATATTCTTTGGATAGTTTGATTTTTTAGTTATCTTTTTGTTATTGTTTTAGGGTTTAATTACAGTATGATCTCAGAGAAGGCCTTGTAAATTCCCAATGTTTTAAATCTGTTCAGGTGTCTTTTATGGTGCAGAATGTGATATGGGTTGGGCAGTGTTGCATGTGAGCTTGAGAAGTATGTATTCTTCTGCTGTTATTGGTTCAACCAAGTAGTCTGTAGATGTGAATTATATACAGCTGACTAGAGCTGCTGTTTATTTAAATTATGTCCTTACTGATTTTCTCCCTGGATATATGCTCACTGCTGATTAAGGCTTATTGAATTCTCCAACTGTGATATTCCATTCATCTATTTCTCTTTGCAACTATACTAGATTTTGCTCTAATAGTTTGGTGCTCTGTTGTCAGGCATGTATACATTAATGTTATGCATTTTGGAGAATTGAATTACTTTTTCATTACATAATTTTCTTTATTACTGATAAGTTCCCTTTCTTTGAAGTCTTCTGTGTCTAAAATTAATGTAGCTAATGTATATATTGTATTTTCTCCATCTACTTATTTTGTACTCTATTTAAAGAGTTTTCATATTTAAAGTGGGTTTCTTATAGACAGCATATACTGAGTTTTGTTTTTTTGGCTCACTTTGATAATAATCTGTTCTTTATTGTATGTTTAGATCTTAGTTGTTCAAAGCACTATTCAAAGTTCAATACTTAGGATTATGCCTGCTATATTTGTTACTTTTTCCATTTGTTGCCTGGTTCTTTATTCCTTTGTTTTTCTTCAACTTTTTTCTGCAGGTGATGTTTAATTATCTGATATGATTCCATTTTTTCTCTTTTTCACATTATCACTGTATCAGTGCTACTAGAGCAATAGATTTAATGCAAGATATAAAATATATAATGTTTACAAGATAGGCTTACAGTAGCCACCCACATAATCATTTGTGAAAGAGTGCGAAACAGCTGTGCACTGGAGATCTGAAGGAACTAGTCAAAAACCTGGAGTTCACTGTAGTGTCCTGTGTGATCTGTATTAGGAGGCCAGAAGGACTGTGATGGAAGGGTGAAGGTCTACACTGAAACCCAGATGACATTCAAGGTGAAAGTGAAGACTGGAGCTCCTCCCAAGAAACAGAATCATACCTTCTTTCTTTGTTTCCTTTTTATTTCATTCAGGAGACAAACCTAATGGCTGGTGCCACTCACATCTTGGGTGAATCTTCTGTCTTCAGTAAATCCCTTTAGCCACATCCAGCACTATGCTCATCCAAATTTAGTTGGTCCCTTGTTCTCCTTCCCATTTGGACATTTTCTTCCTCCTCCCCAATATCTGTCATTCATTTTGGTTCTTTTTTATGCTTTTTGGTTTCTCACACAAGAGAATTTAATATTTAAACATGTGTGTCCAATTTATTTCACTTAAAATTATGGTCTCAAGGTGCATCCATTTACCTAAAAATGTTTATCCTTGTTTATGGCAGAGTAGTATTGTGTTGTATATAAAAACTACATTTTCTTTATCCATTCATTCATTGATGGGTACTGTGATTGTTTCCAAGATTTATCTTTTACAAATTGGGCTGTTATAAACATGAGTGTACATATATTGCTGTGCTATGATGCTTTTAATGCTTTCCAGAAGACACCAGCAATTGAAATAGCTAGGTCAAATGAATGGAACCTCTAGTTTTAGTTTTTTGAGGAATCTCCATACTGATTTCCCTATTGGTTCAACCAGTTTAAATGCCCTACAACAGTGGGGAGGTGTTCCTTTTACCCTACACCCTTACCAGTTAGTTGGGCATTTCTTAATCAAATTGAAGCAATCAGGGACCTATTACAATCATTTTTAATTTTTATTTTATTTTTCTGAGTGGTTGCCCTAGAATTTTCAGTATGTTTTTAACTAATCCAAGTTCATTTTCTCATGGTGATACTATTTCACAGATAGTTTGAGCATCCATAGAGTAAAATGTAGTGCATATTCTTCCTTTCAATCCCTTATACAATTGTTGTCATTCATTTCACTTATATATAAGCCTACATAAATATGTATAATGTAAATAATCAAATATCAAATATTAATTGTATGCATACATATATAAATAATAAAACATATTTTTGCTTTTCTTATTTTAAAAAGAAATTTTTTGTTAGATCATTTAAGAATAAAGAAAATGAAAGTATTTATTTTCCTTCTCTTATATCTTCTCTGTCCTTGCCTTAGGAACATCTAAATTTCTTTTCTATATTATTTTCCTTCTTTGTAGAACTTAACATATCTTGCAATGCAGTTCTGATTGAAAAAATTCCTTAAATTTTTATTCATCTGACAAAGTATTTCTCCTTTACTTTTGAAGAGTAATTTCACAGGGTACAGAATTCTTTTTTTTTTCTGTCAACACTTTTAATATTTCATACTATTCTTGTTTATATGATTTCCATAGACAAGTTAGCTTATCTTTGCTCCTCTGTAGGTAAGAGTTTTTTCATTAGCTTTTTTCAGGATTATTTTACCTTTACTTTTACATAGTTGAACATGATATACCCAACTGAAGTGTTGCTTGTTGCATTTATCCTGATTGGTGTTCTCTGAGATTTCTTGATCTATAGTTTAGTGCCTGGCATTAATTGGGGGGAAATTTTCAGCAATTATTGAATTATTTATTTTGTTTCACTTTCTTTTTCTTCTCTGACTTGTATTTTTATTATATGTAGATTAAAACTTTCATAATTGTTCTACCATCCTTGTCCATTCAGTTCCTTTTTTTTATCTAACCAGTGTTTTTTCCTTTGCTTTTTAGTTTTGGAAATTTCTGTTGATATGTCTTCCAGCCCAAAGACTCATTTCTTAGTCATTTACAGACTACTAATCACCCCACTAATGACATTCTTCATTTATGTCACCATGATTTTGATCTCTAGAATTTCTTTTTGTACATTCTTAGAATTTCCATTTCTCTGCTTACTTTACTGCTCTCTTCCTTTATGTTATCTTTATTGTCCATTAGAGTTATTATCATATTAATCACAGTTGTTTCAAATTCACAGTCTGAAAATTCTAACATCCTTACCATGTCTGGTTCTAATGCTAACTCTGACTTATCACATTTTAATTTTGACTCCTAGTATGCCAAAAGTGTTTTTGTTTTTTCCTTGATAGCCAGATGTAGCAGGTAAAAGAAACTACTTTAAGCTTTTGCTAATGTGATGATAAGGTGTCAGGGGTGAGAAAGTGTTCTCTGATTCTCTGATTATGTCTCAGTTTTTTACTGAACCTACGCTTTTGAACTGCAAATTTCACAAATGTATCTCTCTATGCATAAGAGTGACAGAGTTGGATATTTTTCTTTACCTACATCAATTAGGCTCAGGTTAAATAATTTCTCCTGAAGGCAGACCTTATTAAAAAGCAGAGTGCTGTGGTGCATCTCAAAATTATGCCAAGCTTCTGCCAGATAAATAATGAAAACATTCTGTGATACTCATTATAAGAACACGTTCAAGTTCCAGGAGATAAAATATACAAAAGAGCAGTTTAGGGTACCCTGCCCATGACTCATTCCCCTGGAATTCTTACCACTTAGATTTGTCTACAGTGAGTTTCAAACAATTTAATTAATTAAAGTTCAGGTTTGTCTGATGCTAGTTCCTATGGAAGTTTTCACTCATGAATTTCTGCTCTGGTAAACCTATATTTACTGTATCCGACTCTGCAATTCTGTATCCTCTCACTTCTCTGAGGACTATAAGAAGGGTTGATTTTTCAGTCTCCAGATTTTTACTTATTTGGAAGGAGTGGCAACTTCCAATTTCCCTACACATAGAACTGGAAACCAAAGAAAGTGTGTTTTTATATAATAATTTCAATAGAATAAGGTCAAATAAAAAGGAAAGGAAAAGAGAATAGTTTGTTCACTTTTACTTGAGTTGATGCCTTTACATATCATAAAATCTCATTCACATGTTGTGTACAGTAGTACAACTTATAAATCTTGTAAGTTTAATCATTTAAGATAGATTTCACATGAAAAAAACCTAGCCTAGGGTTTCAGACATGGTTTGTGTATTTTACATCTTAAAGTTCAAAGGAAAATTGAAAATTGCTCTGAGAATTGATGATATAAAATTCTTGTATGTTCAACACTTTCTAGGTGAGAAGAAGAGCTCTGTGAATCTTCCATCATTATTGATTTTCAAGGAGTAGATGCAGAAACACCCAATGATCTTTGAGACCTTATCATATTTGAGTGCATTTTCTTCCTGGTAATGCCCAATCAGAAAATAGCCAATTTCCATTGCCTAATGACCCATTTTTATTAGGAAGAAATAGCAAACAATCTGGTAGTCCATATAAGTACTGGAAGATAAACAAGCTCTACTGGATTTGAAGTTTTGATTCTCATGAAAATAAAATTATGTAAGTTTCATAGATATCCAAAGTAGGCTTTAGATTATTTTAAAACAATCAAGAAAAGGAAGGAAGGGGAAAAATGAATTGAGATATGTTATGTGCATGTACCAACTCCCCACAATAAGTGTAATCATTATGTACTGCAAACATGTACTAATAAAAATACATTTTTTTAAAAAAGGAAAGAAAAAATATTAATTTTCTTGAGTGTTTTGTTGTTGTCGTTTGTTTGGGTGAACCAAAAGTAGACAAAATTAAGATACTAAAAATGATAATAAAATCAAAATTATTTTAAAATGTATTATCAAAAGAGGTAGCTATTCTTCAGGAAGTAGTGCATGACTACAGCATCTGAAAAACTACCTCTAAAAGTAATCTTTGCATATGAAATGAACAAGCCAATTAGTTAAAATAATACTGTACTTCTCTTTCTGCTTCCGTGTTTTTAAGAACTATGAAAATTTGTACTAAGAGGTTGAGTATATGGATAAAATAAATGAGTCTGAACCATCAAGATGAAACACTAGCCATCATTACATCCAAATATTTGACTACTTAATACTTATTTTTGTGCTACTGCATATGGCTAGTTGTTTGTATTAACTTTTAGCTGATAAAGAACTAGTTGCTTTATTTAGTTTTATATCCCATGAAATTTTCCTATTTATTCATGCTTTCATTGTGTTAGATGACTTGTAGTATATTTCCTCTCTTACTTTCTTCTTACATCTTCTCTTCATCCATACCTACGGCTGATGATTCACCACTTTGGAAAAAGGGTTCATGATTCCACTTAAGGCCAGTCTCTACTTGCATATACACTGCTTTCAGTTTCTTTTTTTTTCACTCAGCAAATTGCCTCGAACTTTTCTTCCTCCTCTCTTCCAAATGAACGTGTTGTATTTCTCATTTTTAAAGACTATGTTGACTCCACCTCTTCTGATCACTGCTCCACCTCTCTGCTTTACAGTAGAATTTCTCAAAAGAATTGTATTTACTAAATCAATGTCCAAATTCCTCTGATTCTCCCGATCTCTCCTACACCTGGTCTAGTCTTTCAACACAATAAAAACTATAGTGAAACTATTTGCTGAATCCAAAAGAAATTTCTCAGTCTCTTCTTGATCTTTCAGCAAGATTTGATAGGAATGGTCACTTTTTCCTCTCTGAAATCACATTTTTGCAGAATTACACTCTATTTACTTTGTACACACTGGGGGTTCCTTTTTAGTGTAATTTCCCTTTTTCTTCTTCTCAGTATCTTTCTAATATTGAAAGATTTCAGACTTTATTCATTAGGCCTCTCCTCTTCTCTAACTACTCTTATTCTCTTGAGAACTTCAATTAGTCTCAGAGTTGAAATGTCAGCTCTCTGAACATACAGGAATCAGATTTCATGTATGAAACAGCCTTCTTGAAATCTCCATGTAAATGTCTAAAAGTAATTTCAAACAATATATGTTAACTAAAATTTGATTGTTTTATCTTAACTTGCTTTTCCTTCCTTTGTCCACTACCACTTAATTAATGGCAGTTCTATTTCATAATTGATCAGAAAGTATTTGGTGTCATATTTGAGCTCTGTTTTACTCTAGTACCTCATGTCTAATCTTCTATAAAATTCTTTGTTGGCTAGTAAATTAAATTTAGAGTCTGACTACATTTTCTACCTTCTCAGCTAATGTGTCCAAATATTATGTCTCCCTGTGTTACTGCATCAGCCTCCTTAAAAGTATCTTTGTTTCCACTATTGATTCTCTCCATCAAGCAATAGAATGATATTAATAAAATGAAACCCAAAATGTATCATTTTTCTACTTGAAAACTACTAGAATAACTTAAGAATTAGTCACACTAATGGTTGCTTCTGCTGGCAACAAAACATTTGTTAAATTATCATTTTAAAGTTAAAGTATTATGTACTTTTTATGCTCTGTAATCTTGGATACAATGCACACATATTTACAAAATCAGTGGAGGTGAGGAGTAGGTAAAATGGTCTTGGTAGTTTATATGAAAAGTGATAGAAAGAGCAAATAACTATTAAAATGATGTTATTATGTGCTTCCCCTCTCAACAAGTTAGTAAATGTTCTTTCCCTTCAAAGCAAAGGTATTATTTTCAGATCCTGTCTTGATCTAGGGTTTAAATACTGTTTGTTTATGCTCAAAGAATTTTCATCTAATGATACTGAATTTTGCAATAAATACCTGGATGTGCAAATAGTTGCAGACAATAAGGTCTTATTTGTCTTGGATTAGCTTCATACAGTATTTTTTTGGCTTCTTGTTTTATGATTTACAAGCTATAGCTATGAGGGTGAGTTTGATTTAGAAATACATTCTTTGGTCATATAAACATGGAATAAGATCTCTTGAGAAATTGTCCTTCTTGTGTTAGGTAGTAGTGTCTCAAGGATTTGTTTTCAGATTTAATGTATCCTTATTTTTCACAACTATGTTCTGAAAATCAAGTGATATTTTTATCATTATCTATGTAGATGAATGTTCACTAGAAACTTTATCATTCTCTACCTGAAGTTAATGAAAGCATTCTTGAAAAGATTTCATTTCTATACCCAAATAAAAGTTTTTTTCCTCTCTTTTGAAGAAAAGATTGAGATTCCTAATTTTCCTTTTTTATTGTAGCTGAAATTATTAGAAAATTATCCTTGGAACTTTTCATTTTCTTTTTATCAAGAACATTTATCTGCCAGAGCCCTTAAGAGTAAATACATAAAATGTCTTTTAAAGAAAATGTATAAAAAATCATCATGCTAGAAAAATACAAAGATAATTGTAGATTAAAATAGAATTTTGAAGTGTTGGCAAGGATATAGACTAACTTGAACAATCTATTCATATATTCCTGCTGGGAGTATAAAATGATATAATCACTTTGGAAATGTTTGGCTCTGTGTATATCCTATGATCCAGGAGTTCCATTGATGAAAACACATATGTCACAGAAATGCATACATACATTTGAGGAAAGACATTACAAGAATATTCAGGGCATTTTTCTAGAGCCTTATTCATCTGTTTTATAACCTCCTGTGCTATCAGTTCAGGGTGTCCAGATGTTGATTATCATATTTTTCCACCTCGTTTCCCCCAGAATTTGCCTTTGGTAAGCTAGAAGTCTGTGTTTGTGTCCTGCCAAGGTGTCTTTTCATTTTTAATTCTATTGTTGGTGCTATTTTTTGCTTTAATTCCTCGGCTGATTCTCCAATATTTCTTATTTTGAGTATCTTTATTACTGGTGTTTAGAGCCACTATGGAGTCACTGTATCTCAGAGATATCTTCCGGATATAGCTGGACTTTTTAGGGTTTGAGTCTCTAATGACTCTTAGGCAATCTCATTTTCAGTATACCAGGGAGGAAAACTGAGTAGATCAATCACAAAACCTTAGCCCAATTGACACAATCAGCATCAAACACAGCTTAGAAAATGACAATTTGTGGTGGCAGTTAATCTGTCATCTTTAACCAAGTGAGCTAGATCAAAATCTAGGGCCAGCCCCAAATATCTTTGTAGTAAGTAAACCCTTCAATATGGCAAATTTACCCTTTGGGATAAGGATTTAGCAGGGGTTGGGGAGGGAGGAGTAGAGATATAGAGGGAGAGGGAAAGGTTAGAGGTTAGGCTAGAGGACACGGGAAGATCACACAAATTGTGGGAATCTGTTGAAGACAGGAGGAGAAGACAGAGTGAAAGAAGAGAGACAATTGCAGAACAAACTGACAAAAATAGCGAAGCTAGAAATTGCATTCTCCTTCCTATAAAAGTGATAATCGAGAGGACAGAGAGAGAGAAAAAAATTTCAGAATGAGACAGGAACAGGAATAAAGAGGAAGAGAAATATAGAGGCAGAACAGATAGAGAGAGAAAAGAAGAAGAAAACAAACAAACAAACAAAGGTCTCCCTCACGATGTATCTGCTGTCCTGGTAGGCAATGTGGGCAGCTGTGTTCCAGTCTAAGTCAATTAGTCTAAGCAAGCCAGCTGTAGCCTACTGAGATTCAGACTAATTTCTGCCTGCAAGGTCCAAGTTGAGGTCCCTGACCTCCTACAGGATTAAACTCTGCAAGGTTCTACTGCAGGTTCCAGATGTCTTCCCCCTATGCAAATCTGGGTTTCTATGGGAGGTGCTGATCCCACCAACGTACCAAGCATGATGGTGCAGTGTGCTTTTATTGAAGAGTTTTTCCTCACTTTCCCAGTGGGCTTCAATTTTCAATGAGAAGCATCAGAAAGGTCCTCTCTGTTGTTCACTTCTGCTCTATCTTCTGGGGCTCGTAACCATGCCCTTTATGTTCACCCTGCTGCCTCTGCTGTGTGGATTTAGATGCAGCATTGTCTCTGGTGGGGCAAAGCGTCTGCGGGACCTGGGGGTCTCTGGCAGTGGCATGGGCTGCTATGGTGAGCAGAGTGAAAGACATGATAAGAGGCTCAAAAACAGAAACAGATAAAAAAAAAAAAATTGATGAGTTCAGAACCATGCTGGAAGCCATGAATGCCCAGCATAAAAAAGAAATGGAAACCATGATCACCCAATGTAGGAAAGAAATAGAATCCATGAAACAGATTCAAACAGATATCCAGGAGATTAAAAACTTCACTGAAAGTATTCACAGCAGATTGAGTGAATGTGAAGATAGAATATAAGATATAGAAGATAGGATTGTGGTTAGTGACCATGAAAATAGTGATTTCTCCAAAATAGTAAGGGATCATGAGAAATCAATCCAACAGCTGCTAGATGATGCAAGGAAGAAAACAATAAGACTGATAGCAGTCCATGAAAAGCAAGGAGAAAGTACAAATGACATAAAAAAAACTGTTCACAGAAGTAATAGTAGAAAACGTCCAAAAGGTAGAGAATTTGACATGCAGATAAATGAGGCATATAGAACTCCAACTAGCCATGATAAAAAAAGCTACACCTAGACATATAATAGTCAAGATTCCAGAAATGCAACAAAAGAACAAAATCCTACAAGCAGTTAGAGAAAAGAAACAAATCACAGACAAAGGAAAGCCCATCAGAATCACAGCAGGCTTCTCAACACAAACCCGCAAGTCAAGGAGAGCCTGGAGTGAAGTATTTCAAGCCCTAAAAGAAAATAACGGCCAACACAGATTGTTGTATCCTGAAAAATTATCTTTCAAAATCGATGGGGGAAATTAGATACTTTCAAGACTAAGAACACTTGAAAAATTACTTGAACACCAAACTAGCACTCCAAACAATTCTAAACAATATCCTAGACAAAGACAATGAAGGTCACAACTCCATGAGGCCCAATAGAGAGAAGCCACCAGGCAAAGAAAGAAACTAAAGGGAAAGAGGGGGGAAATAAAAAATAAGAGAGCTAACAATGGTAAAATATCATGACAAGAATGAGTCAATATTTATTAATTTTAACCATCAATATTAATGGTTTCAATTCACAAATCAAAGAAATAGACTGGCAGAATGGATTAAGAAGCAAAGTCCAATAATATGCTGTATACAAGAAACACACCTAATTCAAAAAGAAATATAGAAACTGAAAGTAAAAGGATGGAAAACAGTTCTCTATGGGAAATGAATGAAAAAAAAAGGGGGGGGTGTAGCAATCTTATTTGCAGATGAAATAGATTTCAAAACAAAACTAATTAAGAGAGACAAAAGTGGTCACTACATCTTTGTGAAGGGAACAATCCAAGAGGAAGAGACGACATTCATAAATATATATGCACCAAATACCAATACCCCCACTATACAAAACAAATATTAATGGACATGAAAAACCAAATAAACAATAACACAATTGTAGTGGGGAACCTCAATACCCCACTGACACGAATAGACAGATCATCTAGACAAAAAAATAAATAATGAAATTTGAGAACTGAACCAAGCTTTTGAACAAATGGATTTAATAGATGTCTGCATAGTATTCCACCCCACAAGATCAGAATATACCTTCTTTCGGCTGTACATGGGTCATTCTCCAAAATAGAACACATGGTAGATCATAGGACATGTTTAAGTAAATGCAAAAGAATTGAAGTTGCCCCCTGTATATTATCAGACCATAGTGCAATAAAATTGGAGATCAATAGCATAAGAAACTGCAAAACACACACAAACACATGGAAATTGAATAACACTCTCCTGAACAACCAATGGGTCACAGAGGAAATTAAAGAAGAAATTAGACAGTTTCTACAAGTAAATGATAATGCCAGTACAACATACGGGAATCTATTAGACATAATGATAGCAGTTCTACAAGGGAAATTCATAGTAGTGAATGCTCATATTAGGAAAACAGAGACCTCAAATAAACAACTTAATGCTGAACCTGAAGCTCCTAGAAAAAGAAGAGCGTAACAAACCCAAAGCTCATAGAAGAGAGGAAATTATAAAGATCAGAGCAGAAATCAATGCAATGGAGACTAAGACAATGAAACAAAAAAAATACATCAAAGAGTTGGTTTTTCAAAGAATAAATAAATTCAATAAAACCCTTAGCCAACTTTATCAAAAAAAGGAAAGAAAAGGCTCAAAGCCATGCAATTAAGAACGAAAAAGGTGAAGTCAAAACAGATCCAGCATAAAAACAGAAGATCATCAATACCTACTTTGAAAAGCTGTACTCTAATAAAATGGAAAGCACTGAAGAAATGGACAGGTTTCTAGATACATGTGAATTGCCAATGTTAAATGAAGAAGATTTAAGAATTCTAAACACTTCAATTACAATCAGTGAAATTGGAAACATAATTAAAAATTTACCAACAAAGAAAAGCTCACGTCCTGATGACTTCACTGCTGACAAGACATCTAGAGGAGAACTATCACCATTACTCTTTAAACTATTCAATGAAATTGAAAGGGAAACAATACTTCCAAATTCCTTCCTGGAAGCAAGTGTTACTTTGATTCTAAACCCAAGGAAAGCCCCTACCCAAAAAGAGAACTGCAGGCCAATCTCCCTAATGAAGATAGATGCAAAAATCCTCATCAAGATACTGGTGAGCAGAATACAGAGCGTCATCAAGAAGATCACACACCCTGACCAGGTTGGATTTATCCCAGGGATGCAAGGATGGTTCAACCTACATAAATCAATAAATGTAATACACTACATTAAAAGAGCCAAGGACAAAACCTATATGATCATCTCAATAGATGTAGAAAAAAATTTGACAAAATCCAACACCCATTCATGATAAAAACCCTACAGAAAATTGGAACAGAAGGTCTTTATCTCAACCTGATTAAGGCTATTATGAAAAACCAACATCCAACATCATACTAAATGGCCCAAAACTGAAAAGCTTCAAGCTAAAATCGGGAACAAGACAAGGATGTCCACTATCACCACTCCTATTTGATATAGCTCTGGAAACATTAGCCACAGCAATTAGATAAGAGAAAGAAATAAAAGGAGCAAAGGTAGGAAAAGAAAGAAGTTAAACTGTCATTATTTGCTAATGATATGACACTCTACATAGAAAACCCTAAAAACTCTGCCAAAAGACTTCTAGAATTAATTGACAGATGCAGTAGAGTAGCTAGATACAAGGTCAACACTCAAAAACAATAGCCTTCTTATATACATATAACAGACTCATTGAGAGAGAAATTAGGGAAACAATTCCTTTCACAATAGCATCTAAAAAAATGAAGTATCTAGGAATCAATCTAAGAAAGGAAGCAAAAGACCTGTACACTGAAAATTGCAGCACTCTGAAAAAAGAGATCAAAGAGAATATAAGAAAGTGGAAAGACATCCCTTGCTCCTAGGTAGGAAGAACCAATATAGGGAAAATGGCCATGCTTCCAAAAGTGCTATATAGATTCAATGTAATACCAATTGAAATTCCAACAATATATTTCACAAAACTAGAGAAAACAATCCAAAAATTCATTTGGAACCAGAAGAGACCTAGAATAGCAAAAACAATTCTAGGCAACAGAGACATGGCAGGTGGTATCACAGTCCCTAAGTTGAAACTATACTACAAAGCTACTGTGATAAAAACAGCATGGTACTGGCAAAGAAACAGACCCGAGGATCAGTGGAATAGATTAGAAGATGCAGAAAAAACTCCACACATACTCGACCAGCTGTTCTTTGACAAAGGAGCCAACCACCCTTATTGGAGGAAAGATAGCCTCTTTAATAAATGGTGTTGGAAAAACTGGATTTCAACATGCCAAAGATTAAAATGAGACCCATATTTATCATCATACACTAAACTAAGATCAAAATGGGTTAAAGATCTAAATATTTAAACAGAAACACTAAACTTTTTGGAAGAAAAGTTAGGTAGAACTTTTTTTTTAAATGTATAATTTTATTATCATTCACTAAACACACAAATATACAAAAATTAAAAATATTCAAAGAAAAGCAATGAAAGGGAAAAAACCTATAATAATATTCAAATAAAATAGAACTCAACCAAAGCAAAACTGAAAAGTACTAAACATTTTTCAATATAATTTAAAAAAAATCTCAAGAATTAACAAGACATCAGAAAATGTGATTTGTTTTAGCAAGATTTTCAAAACTAATATTGAACAAATAGTAGTCTGGAAAAAAAATTCTAATTAACTACTAGACTCCACATAGGCCCAATTTTTAAAATTTAAATTTCAATACAGTCATGTGACACATGATGGAAATATAATCTGAGAAATATGTTATTAGGCAATTTCATCCATGTGTGTCACAAAGTACCACACAGAGTGCCAACTTGTAAGTGCAAACTGAAAAGTGCAAATGTCAGTCATCTGTGATGGCCCCTTGATATTATCCAAATATGCAGTTAAACACGAGATACAGGAGGCTACTACTGGCATAGCAGCACACTGTTTTACAGTAAACTCTTTTATAGAAGTAGGATTATGCTCTAAAGGATGAAAAGCACAGCATGTTATGATAAGTACCTAAAACAGTAACAGTCATTTATCACACTGTTGAGTGCTGTGTATTATACATAGTTGTATGTGCTTCTTCTGGAAACATACCCTTCTCTCCTTTGATCTCAGTGACTCTTCCTTCTCAACCCACTGATGAGCTTCAGCCTAGTCTCTATCTACATCTCTTCCTATAGTTTTAAACACATTCTATATATGGATTCTTTCCAGATTCCAGCCTGTAACTCTGATCTCTCCCCTTCCCTCCTGCCACCACTAGCCCTTTGAACCTTTTCTTGGTATTTCAAATTATCAATTATTCATTTTAATCATTTTAATCCTTATTTACACTTTCACTTTCTTACACTAGAGAAACTATTCAGTATTTACCCATGTGTCATATTTATTTTACTTAAGAGTATGACCTCAATATGCATCCATTTAGCTATAAATGTCTCTAGCTTCTTGTTCTTTGTGGCTGAATAGTACTCCATTTTATAAAAAAAAACACATCTTCTTTATCTAATCTCTGGTTGATGAGAACTTGGGTTGTTTCCAAGCTTTAGCTATTACAAACTGTGTTGCTATAAACATGGGTCCACATATATTACTGTGGTATGATTCTTTTAATTCTTCTGGGAAGAACTCTTAAAGATATAGACATAGGAAAAGACTTTATGAACAAATCCTCAGTAGCATGGGAACTAGCTCAAAGAATCAACAACTGGGATCTCATCTTATTAAACTCATTTTATTAAAAAGCTTCTGCACTGCAAGAGAAACCACCAACAGAGCTAACAGACAACCCACAATGTGGAAAAAAAAAATTAGCAGCAGTACCTCAGACAAAGGATTAGTATCTAGAATAGCCAAAGAACTGAAAAAAATCAGACCCCCCCAAAATTCAAAGACCCAATTCAAAAGTGGGCACCTGAAATGAACAGACACTTCTCAGACAAAGAAGTAAAAGCAGCAAATAAACATATGAAAAAATGTTCAACATCACTGGTCATTCAAGAGATGTAGATGAAAACAACACTGAGATTCTACCTCACCCTAGAAAGAATGGCTACTATCAAGAAATCAACCAATAACAAATATGTGAGGGGTTGTGTGGGGAAAGGAACCATTCTCCATTGTTGATGGGAGTGCAGACTGGTACAACCACTATGGAAATCAGTATGGAGATACCTCAAAGAACTAGGACTAGAGGTCCCATTTGACCCAGCTATTCCCCTGCTGGGTATCTTCCCAACAGAATTAAAAGAGTCATACCACAGAGATATATGTGCACCATGTTTTCAGCAGCACAGTTTGTAATAGCCAAAGCTTTAAAACAGCCCAAGTGCCCATCAACTGGAACCTGGATAATGAAGATGTGGTTCTTTTATAAAATGGAGTACTTACTACACAGCCACAAAGAATGAGAAACTACAGACATTTATAGCTAAATGGATGCTCATTGACTCCATACTCTTAAGTGAAATAAGTAGGACGCACATGTGTAAATACCGAATAGTTTCTCTAGTGTGAAGCTGAAAGTGTAATTGAGGATTATAATGAATAATTGATAATGGGAAATAAGAAGAAAAGGTCCAAAGGAGTAGGGGAAGTGGGAGGGGTAGGAAAAGGAATGAAGCGAGTGGAAAAATTATGAGAAAAGGAAAAAATTGAAACAAAGTGTTAGTAAATAGGGAGGGGTGGAGGGGGTGAAGGGAGGACAGAAAATGGGGAAAAAATAAGAACCAAGATACATCATGTACAGGTACAGTACCCAATGATAAATGTAAATGTATTGTATACCTAAAATGTACCAATAAAAGAAACTAAGGAAAAAAAAAAGAATCTTCATAGGAACATTATTCATGATACTTAAAATTTAAAAAATAATACAAGACAGAAATGTCTGTTAACAGGAGAATAGCTAAATCAGCTGTGATATGACATTCTTTTACACATGTATAAACAGTTTGGACCTAGATAAAACAATATGCCTCATGTATTAATAATTTTGAATGAATAATAGACAATAATTAAGACCCAAAAGAGTATACAGCATAGGCTCCATTATTTTTGAAAGTGAAAAAAAGAAGACAAAATGAAACAATGACATTTGAGTCAAAGATCCAATTACACTTTGAAGGTTTATTCTGAAATAAAATGTGGGGTGTGAGTTTCAAAGTGCTCATAGTTATTTTGTTTCTGTCTGTTGGTTATAGAGATGTAGTCAGAACAGGAAATTTTTAAACTATGTGAATATATTATTTTTACTACTTACTATGTATATTGGACTATAATAAAATAATATGTATGTTGAGCATAATACATTTGGTTTCTCAAGAAAAGATAATTTGAATGGTTGACTATTAAATGGTCTTATTGGATGCAAATATTTTGACATCATTTATTCATGCCTCAATATTTCATCTTTGATAAGGCAGAGTACTTCAACTGAAATTGAGGAATGCAAACTCATTAAAACAAAACTCAAAGGATCACGATGAATAAAATATATATGGCCAATAAGTTAATTGATAATGAAGAATATTCTTTTTCATTAATTGCAGTGTTCATATTCTCTAGGATACACATTTCATTATCATCAAATTAGTAATTAGAGAGTTCCTTGAGAGAACAGGAAGAAAGTAGAAGATAAAGTATTATGAGGATGATTTTTCACTTACATTATTGTGACATTGAGGTATATATTTCCTCCTATAAATAGAGATCTTGTTTCTGAGGGATGTGTCTGTGCCATCATATTTGTTGTTTATCAGACTGGAGGAGGCCACATAAACGCCGCCACTTGCCTTTTTTTCTGATTGTAGGCCCTGCATTTTTTCCTTTTTTATAAAATTTCCATTAGGTAGAATTCAGTGAAGATGATGAAATTTCAACTTACTAAAATATGTATTTCAGTTCTACTAACCTAAGAAAATGCTCAGCCATCATGATATTAGTTACATACTTTTTCATACTATATATTGACAGTCTTTTATTATTAACTCCATGTGTGACTCACTATCATCTGGTGTCAATTTTGCTCAGAAGAGCATTTAAGCTACAAGTTCTTCAAGATAAATTCATTGTCTCACCTCATGTACCTCCTATGTTACTTAAGTGATTTATGAAATTGTGTTTATTTAATTCACACAATAATTTAAAACAACATTTAATAAATATTTTGGGAAAATTTATTATTTTCTTCCTGATTTCTACTATATCAACAAAAATCAGTTCTAAAAGATATTATATCCTACTTTGAGAACACTGTTACTTTCAAAATCTATCCCACTTTGTGACAGTTTATAGCACTCAAAAACATCATTAGCAATGATGGCAAAACTAAAACAAATTAGTGTTTTGCAGAGTTTTTAGTTAGTTTGGAGAGACAAATGGTTACTTGATAAGTTCCTTCCTTCTATCTATCATATTCTGCTGATATATTTTTGAAGTCATGTTATTATGGGGATTAAATAAACAGAACACAGATGAATCATAAGTTTATATACTACTTCGTTAACCTTTTCTAAATAAATATCACAAATAAATAAATATCCTACTTTATTCAGCCCATTTAAAAGCTGGCACACAGACAAACATTTGTGGAATTGTTAAATTCCAAAAAGAATGTTTCTCTTTTTGCTTAACTACTTACACACGCGAAATGGTAATATAAAATTTCAAGCATTTTAATAGTTTGAAAGATGAAACCAGACCAGCTAGTTAATATGGCATGGAGAGTGAAGACAGAAAGTCTAAAACATCAGGTATCCATTGCTTGGGGTAGGTAATAAGGCAGTTGCGACATTTACCAATTAATACTTTGAAACATGATTTCACTACCTGGGTTTTAATCATTTCCACACTTTTACATTTATCTCTGCCAATAATTTGGCACTTGGTTACTCGCTTTTGGGATTAACTACCATGTTCAATTAGATTTTCTTATTTTTCTAAGAGCTATGTTGAATTTTGACTGTTCCTTCTGATTTTGATTCTCTCACGGCTCTTGATACAGTCAGGCATATAGATTATTTGATTAATAAATACTTATTTAGGTTTTATTTCATTCAATTAGGAAAATATTCCAGTGAGAGCAAGGAATAGAAGATTTCATGATGTAGCAAATAAAATGTTATGATTGAAGAACTAAGGAGAATTGAGGTAATATTTTGAACTTCATAGGAAATTTTATTGCTTAACTTTTTAGAGCTATTCAGAAATTTAAGACATGTACTGTTCCTCACCTTTATGTCCTGTCCTACTGATTCAGAACCATGGATTAATTATATAAAATGTCTTCCCAGTGTCAAAAATGTTTTTATCACAAATGTATTTATTAAAAAGGACATAAAATCTACTGTTCTAAAAATTTCCATGGAGTGTATTATTGATATCTGCACCATTCTTATATTGCATATAAATTTTGATATTATACTCATAAGTAAAATACAATAAAGTTATATAGTAAAAACTCTGAATTATTTCTGGGATTCTTGTTCATTTAATTTTCTTAAGTTTCTATATTACTGTAAAAATGTGCTTTTTTTATATTTCTTATCTTCAGTTGTATAAAAATCAAAATAATATTCTGCTAAGTATTTTTTCTGAAAGAAACACTCAGTGTTATATAGAACAGGTACTTAATCACTTAATTTATTTCAGGTCCTTTTGTTCTTTCTTTACCCCCTTCTCCTTCCTGGATAGTGCAGTGTTTAAATTAGAAACGGTGCATCTCTTATGTCTTTGTCACATTAAAGTAAAATATATAAACTTTCATGATTTATTAAAATAATTGCTCTTGTAATTAAAATGAGATTTTATTAAATGACTAAGTATTAAATAAGGACTATCTTTTAAAAAGAATAAAAAGAAGATTATCTTTTGTCATACAGGTATTTTTCTTTTCTAATTTTCAATTCATTTATAATTAAATAATTCTAAAATACATTTTATCTGGAAAGAATTTCTTTATTATTAGTGCCTTTTAAATTCTGTGAATAACCAGCATGAAATGTTTTAGCTATTTTACTTTATAACTGCATTCTAAATCTAAAGACCATTTATAAGTTGATAGAAATAATAGTCATCCTTTCTCAAATGGTTTATTATGACAATGAATTACTTCCTACTATTATAATTTAGTTGTAATCTTGCTTTGTAGGGATAAGCTATTGTGTTCAAATATTTTTCCTTCCTGCTGGCAGTCCATTAAATAAAAGTGAAAATTGTCATATTTATGATTATGTAGTTGAAAATTCAGCTCCATTTGATCATTCATGATATACATAAAAGTTTATTAATGTCAGCTCTAACCATTATCTTTGCATGAAATTTATGAGAGACAAGATAAAAGTGGTCCTTTGCAATAAAGAGAGTAGAAGAGAAAGCAAAGTAAAAGGAATGAATATCTTTCAGAGGGCAGGTTAAACATCAATGTAGCAGTGGGTTTATGTTCTTTGTTACTACATCAACTGTCATTCCAGTTTGCCCAGGAGCTTGGCATTTAATTGCTGTGAGAGATTAAAGCTAAGCCAACTACAGAGTGAATGGTGGAGATTGTGCATCTAAAGTCCTGTGGCCATTGTACAAATTGAACTCAGAACTAATTAGTAGTACAAACTTTAGCAACTTACCTAAACATTTTAAGTTTCATTTTTGAGATTTATGAAGTTTCAATTATAAGACTACCTGCAGTAGTGGTGATTGAGGGGATTAAATAAAGTTTTCATACTTGGGGGAAATAAATATGAATATTATAGAAAATATTTATTGCAGTGTTGGAAACATGATGAACAAAGGCATCAGTTATATTTCTAATGGCCAATTGATCTAACTAGAGACAGAACCTGTAAGATAAATCATAAACCATAATTAATATTGGGTCTTAGATCATAAGGAGGAATATATAACTCAAAATACCATACTGCATTATGGAAGCATATGGTACATGGTAGTAGGAAAGAGAAATATAGCAGACAGAGGAAAGAAAGTCAAAATAAAAGTAGTCTCTTTAATGAAATCAAAATAGTAGCCTTTTTCTTGTTCAAAAATCTATATCATCTGCACAAAGTGTAAAATCATATTTTTTCTATTATACTTCTTATAGGAATTTAAAATTTGAGATTAGCTTAAAAAGTATTCTCAGTCTGAGAGAGAATGGGCTGGAGAATGGTGGTTAATGAGAAATCATTTGTGCTTCAAGATGTAGGGTTGGATTCCAGTCCTAGAAATCTAACAAATGTGTCTGTGACTTTGAATAGGTCACCTCACTGACAATTTAGGTTATTTATGTGTAAAGAGTAAGTTGGGCAGAAATAGCAGTTTTCAACATGTGTTTTATAAAATTTGGATTTCTGGCTTCTTTAAATTTGGTAAACACTGCACTATCTCCTTTTGAAATTCCCAAAAGTACTTTATTTCATTAAAGCCTCCAAAATACAAATTAGAGACATTTATTTAATTCTATATTATCCAGTTTTTACAATTTTTGACAGTGTGATTTCTTTTCAATAAGGCTTGTGGAACTGTCCTTTAATGGAGTAATACTGTGGAAAAACTTGAATAGAGGACAGCTAATTTCCCCCATGTTTAGGAATCTATTGCAAGATCACTGTGTAGTAATTTTAAAAATCACATACTAACTCAGTTACAAAAATCTGACCAATTAAATCTTCCTTAAGAACAGGAGAATCATAGACATTCTACATGTCTATGGCACAATGGAAATAGAAATAATTAAATTTGGCTCACTAGAGCAAAGGAAAATGAGGTAAATGTATTATTTCATAATGTGATAGAGAAATATTATTAAAGGCCATAAGTGATTGAATGTAGATCATTCAAATAAATGATAAAGAATAAAGAACTACTGAATTCCTTAGTCTATACTTATTGATTAATATTTTAATCTCCTTTATTTCAAGTAAATTATAACTAGTATTTTCCTGGGATAGAGTAATAAATAAAAATAAAAATCTCTTAGAAAACAGTTGCAATTTTTTGGAGATAGGAATGCATTTGTCAGAGTAAAATCAATGTATTTTCTACTTTTACCTGAAAAAAACTATTATATATGTTTTCCTGGCTAGTAACTGGTTTTGTAACTAGCTTTAAGTACTCACAATATGCAGAATTATGTACTGATTAATCATCATGTTTTAAGTGCTAGTCACGTATCGGTAGATGAAATCGCCAGCCAGCGAATGTCCATTCTTCCCCTAGGATTGAGATTTAAACATTATCATATAATGTGCTTGCCTGTGGCTCCCCAGAAGTTGGAGAAATTGCTGTGATTTTGTGCTTGCAGAATTTACCAGCAATCTCCTTCCTGAAGTACTGAGGAATGAGGCTCACAGAAATGTCCCAAACTTCTGAAGTCACTTCTGGCCAATTGAGAGGGTAGATTTACTCAGGGAGGGGCTCTACTAATAGAACTTCTTGAAAAGCCACCTAAAGCAGCCTGTGGCTACTGAGTACTGATGACCTATGTATCCTGCAGGAATCTTACTAAATCTATTCACTGAAAGAGTGAGACTCTGGAATGTCACTTGCTGCAGGAGGCTAATGCTGGAAAACTCGTCTGCTGTAGTAGCCTAGTAAGAGGACATGAGAATGAGGAGACAAACTTTTCCTCTTGCAAGTTCTCTCTAGTGCCCACTAATGACCAAGCTCCCTCCATGCCAGATAGCATAGGGGAAGGATTTTTGAAGAGCATGAAATGAAGGATGCATTTGCAGCTGAAAGGCAATAAATTGTTAACTGGTGCACACATCAGAATTTGGATAGGTATAGTGACCAAATTAAATGAGTTTACATATGTGTAATGTAAAGCTGATTTTGGAATGTGCTCTGGAAATCTTTCCCGAAGGTGGTAGGAAAGATTATTTTGAAATCTCAGAAATATCTACTGTAGGGTTATAGGCAGAATTCTGAGATAGTCTGCATGGTTACCTTTCCTTTGACTGATACTTTATGTGAACCTTGCCTTTTCAGTACAGGTGGAGCATATAAGTATAACTGGATTTCATTCATATTATTAGGTTGCTTATTTGACTTTGAGTTCATCAGAAAGGATATTATCTTGGCTGGGCATAACTTATCAAGCAGGTGATTACTTTTGAAGATTAGAAGTAAATATCAGAGAGGTGCTCTCTTGTTAAGGCCTAGGAGATAGCTCAGTAATACTGTGATGGGGCCTATGGAGGAGGCTATCTGGCAGGGATCTTATTGTGGTCTCTAAGCACTGAGATTAGTCCTCAGGCAATAATTATCTAGAAAATGGGAACCTCAGTCATACAACCTCAAAGACATTAATTCTTCCAATAACCAGTGTGTTAGAAAGAGGATCCCAAAGTTGGATGAGATTTTAGTTCTAGCCACTGTCTTGATTGTAGCTTTGTAAGCAAAAAGTAAAAGAATTGTGTGCCTGGATTTATGCCTACAAGGTATTTGAGATAATAAATCAATACTCTTTAACTAGTAAGCTTATAATAATTTTTTACATACAGCAATAAAAAAATGAATACAAGTAACCAGTATTTTTTATGAATTTTTCTCTATACTCCAGCCCCTATCTGTGAGAATAATGCCTTACTATTCCCATATTCCTGTTTGATGCTAATGTTTTCATTTGTCAGTTAACTAATCTATTATGGCAGCTAATAAAGTAAACGGGTGAACTATTTTTGAGAGAGTTCATTGCGTCCTTCTTGCTAGTAATAGATCAATTACTTGTCACTCACTGGGCTATGGGAAGTTTGTCCCAAAATTCATATGTTGAAGTCCAAATCCTCAATCTAATAGTATTTATAAATATTGCCTTTAGAAAGTAAATTGAACTAATTAGCTCATGAGAGTGGGCCCTCATTGGTACTAGTAGCTATACAGAAAGAAAGAGAAACAGAATTCACACTTATAGGCAAAGCCATGTGAAGACACAGCCTGAAATGGCCATATTCAAGTAAAGAGGAGAGAGCTTTCCAGTCACTACCATGTAGGTAGCCTGATCCTGAATTTCTAGACTTGAGAATTGTGAAAAAATAAATTTCCATTGTTTGAACCTTGTGATCTCTATTATTTTTTTATGGGAGCCCTAGTTGACTAAGGTTAACTAGTTACTCTTAGGATGTAAGAGACAAATAGTACAGATTAACAAATATAGTACCATTGTTGTAGTTATTGTAAAGAAGAATTGAATGATTAAATTAATGATAAGACTTTACAATGATAAGATATTTAATTGGGAAAAATAATATTACTTGCTGGAAAGAAGGAAAATAGAGCCAGAAAGAAAAGTTTGAGGTAAATACAGATGGTTGATAAAAATGGGTGATCTAAATGTTTTTTGGAATAATTTTTTATATATGTAGAGATTATTAAAAATGGTGAAAGTACTGATGAAGTGTTTTACTGTGAATTACAAACATATTTGTCCTTTTTGCAGAATTATTTACTGACTAATTGTATTTTTAAAATTCAGATTGATAGCCTTTGGATCAACCAACAGAATGCAAATATTGGGCTGTGATGGTTCCCCATAATATTTGAGATGTAATACATTTTCATTTAACTCTTCCTTTAGCCATATGAACTGTGTTTAATAATTGTTTTGTTTCTTTTTGTTTCTTTTTTTTTTTAGTGTTAGGGATCAAACTCGGTACCTAGTATAGACTAGGAAAGTGCCACCAAAGCCATCCAACCTAGTTGTATTTTTATTTTTTAATTAAGAAAATTAGATCTCACAAAGCTTACTCAAATTTGCCAGACACCATAGCATATGGATAAGAGATTGTATTCTATTTTTAATGAATGTCAATTTAGTTTAAGATATTCCTATATAAATGTCAATGTTAACAAAGATGTAGAAATAGTTGTATGAAGTATGAGCTGTCTTGTACAGGGAAGAGGGCTAAAAATGAAAAGCTGATTAGAAAATTAGTAGCATACATGCTGTGCAACAGTGTTCCAAGTGTGACCTAAGTAGTTCTTAATTTTAATAGTCAATTAACTCTAACACCACTTCTGGCAGGCATTGTGAAGTCAATTTAAGGGAGAATGAGAGAGAAACATAAGTGAACTTCTCAGCTGCCCAAGGCCTTACCAGTCTCTTTTAGATCTCAGATGCCTATTTCTGCTGAGAACTCCTGACTTAGTGCCATTTACAAAAGTATCTATAAGTAACGAGCAAATAATTTGTAAGAGTTAGTAATTATTTCTATATTTGAGAAATAAACTATTTTATTGAAAGAAAGGCTACAATGTATTATACTTTGAGATACCTCAGTTTCACTTAAAAGGTGTCCTCTGATCAGAAAAAGTAGTCTTTCAAAATAAGTGGTATTAGAATATCTGGAGATGTTTGAAGAAGTAGAAAATATATAATCAGTATTTTCAAAGGAAATATTCATAGAATTATTCCATTTATTTTTGAGCTGTCACAGAATTTAGAAAAAAAGTAATAGATTCAACAGTATGGGTTGGGAGGGGAGATAATTAATGGACTCTAGAGGTTGTTTGCCTATTTGCTTGGCTTCCTGTAATCAGAAGCCACTTAAGAACCAAAATGAGTAGATTCTTCTATCTGACATGAGAGAACATGTTTTGAGAAGTTTGAATTTTCTTTGTTTTTCTCAAACAAAAAAATTGTGTCTTTGAAACCTCACTTTTATTCAGGAAGGTCCAACCGTGTGTATAACATATAGCATACAGAGCTCTTGCCTAGCATACACACAGCACTGAGTTTGACCCACAACACTGGAAAAAACACAAACAATGATGAAACACAGTTCATAGGGTTAAAGCAAGAGTTAAATGAAAGTACGTTACATCTCAAATGTTACGGGGAACCCTCACAGCCCAATATTTGCATTCAGTTTGTTGATATATATTTAAGATTGTTTCTTCAAAATCACTCTTTCAGAGTAATAAAACTCAATATAGCATATGAAAAGACTTTATTCTGATAATAATGTAGATATTGTCCCACTGATAATAAAGTGATGAAGTGAAATTTTGGTACCAGAGACATGGGGTGATGGTTGTAATTGTTACCTATGTGGTTTGGAGACCTTTGGAACTGATTTGTAGGAGTTTGGAAGGGTTTGGAGATGCCAGCTAGAAATGTCTTAGAATGCTATAACCAGTGCTTCTCTGGTCAGAATTTAGAAAACAAAATGCTGGTAGAAATGCAGACAATAAAGTTTAGGCTCAGGATGCAGTGGACTGGAGACCTTGTATATTACACTGCAGCAGACATTTGTCTACATTTTGCTCATGTCCTGAGATTTTGTTGGAGACCGAGATTAATGGTGGCTGACTAATTGGGTGGAGGAAATTTCAATGCAGCCCAATGTTGAGGTTGCAGTATGTCTACTTCTGGTAGCCTTAAGACAGCTTTTGGAGAAGTGGAACTAAAAAGCAAAGCTGAAAAATTATGCTAGCTGCCAGAAAGGAAGCACATGTAAAGTTGGGGGTTGTAGTTTTGGAACTTATAAGGTTTTAGGGTAGGTGAGCTTTGTTGCTGAAGATTAGATTTAAAAATAAACCAAGTACTTTGTATCAGGACAATAGGAAAGATATATTTAGGGCATCTAGGGCATCTGTAAGACCTCATCTATTTTATGCTCTAGAATGGAAAGCTATAAAGCTTTCATTTGAGAAGGGAGCTCCAGGGTACACTGTCCAGAATGGCCGCCTAGGGAATTGGTTTCTTATGATTCCTTTCATACTGCATAGCAATCCAGGCACTCATGACCTGTGTTGCCATGATCCATGGAGGCTTGGCTATAGCTCAAGCTGGCAGTAGACCATGGCATCATCCATGTGTTTCTGGTTTTATGGACAAGCATAATGCAAAAGTTGTGGGGTCACAGAAATTTCCACCTAGATTTCCAAAGAAGGCCTGGGTGGCTAAGCAGTGTGCTTCTGATAGGCCAGTGCATGAAGCTGTCAGGGTAAAGCCAAATGTGCAATGGCGAGGCTAGGGACATGAAACATCTGAGGAAAGCCACAGACAGTGGTTTGAGTTGAAACAGGATAGATGCTATGAGGGCTGGAACCAATATTCTGTAGGAGCAGAACTGCCCAAACCACTTAGAATGCCTGTCATGCCGCAAGTTGTCCTCCCTACTGGACATGTGATTATAGGATTTAATGTTTTCCCTATTGGGTTTCAATCTTACTTTGGTCTGATTGCTTTCTATTCCCTGTTCTTCCTTTTTGGAATGGGAATGTTTATCCTGTGCCATTGTTTGTTGGAAGTATTTAACTTTACTTTTGATTTTCACAGGGGGCCACAGCTAAGTGTTTGCCTTGCCTCTCAGAAAAGACTTTGGACTTAGACTTTTCCACAATGTTGGGACTGCTAAGACTTTGGTGAATCTTAGAGATGAACAAAATATATTTTACATAAACAGGTGAGCATGAGTCTTTTAGGAGCTAGGGATAGAATTTTATGGTTTAGTTGGAGAATGTCGCCCAAACCTCATGTGCTCAAGAAATAGGACTTTTCAGAAAGTGATTGGATAATGAGGGAGATATAGCTGACTTGCTGTGAAGAAGTGGACTTTTTTATTGGAAGCTTGACCTGGAAGAGTGTATCCCCTCTCTCCTCCTCCCCTTGATCTCTGCTTCCTGGTCACCACGACCCAAGCAGCCTTCCTCCTCTGTGCTCCTTTGCCATGGTGTGTCTTCCTTGGAACCAGCCAAATATGAACTGAAAATATGAGCCCAGTAAACCTCTCCTCCTTTAAGTTGTAGATGTCAGGAATTACTTTCCAGAGATGAAGAAAGTGACTACAACAGACACACAATTAAATGGCATCCTTTTAAACCAAGTATTTATTGATCACTTATATGTACCAAAGATTATTTTAAGTATTATAGTAAATGGTACAGACAGTCCTCTTTTGGAAGGCTTATCTTCTAAAAGTTTGCATTCTTCACAATGAAATCAAACTTCTTCCACATCTGCATTTGTTAGTAAAAGAAAATTAAGAGGCATTTGAGATTTCCATGAGATTGTATGTTACTTTCAATTGGTGTATCTCTGTAGTTTGATGTTGAAATGGTTGTCTTTTTCAATAAAATTAAGGTACATAATGGATAATGGATTAAAATAAACAGATTTAAAATAAAATAAAATAAACAGATTTAATGTAGAATCATAAAAATCAATGCATTGTTACTTTCAGAATGCTGAATTTTGTTTTCTCATTAATTCTAAGATTTAAAAAAATCAATGTATTACTTCAGGTATTGGGTTAGTATTATATAGGTGTGTGCTGGAGGATGCATTGTACAAGAAATAGGGTCAGAACCTGAGGGTATATGTGTAGTTGTACTTGAAGCAGTATGAACAGGACTCAGGTGGTAGCAGTTGCAAAACTGTCCTTTGCTGTCTTGGTTCTTGTTTTATTCCAATAATGGAATATTTCTTGCAATAGGGGTGATACTTCTGGAACTATTTGGGTCTCTGGTACCATTTTACAGTTTCCTCAGGTTTTAAATACTTTCATGAAATTGTAGAATTGGGTAGTTTTTCTTTGGAATTGACGTTTGTAAAATAAATCCTGAGGTAGATTTGACCTCACCATTTTCTAGTCATAAGTTGGATGAATCACTTAGTTGTCTTAAATTCTCAGTTTTGTCACTTATGGTTTGGGGAGAAAGTAATAAGATTTTAAATATCAATTTGTCCAAAACATTGAATAATTATGAAATCATTTTGGGAAAAAATATTCAGCTAAACATATGTCTCACAAAAGCTTTTACCATAAGTAAATCTGATGCTTTATGAATGCAGTGGGGAAATTTTTCACTTCACAGTGAAAATTTTTTTAAAAATTAAGACATACAGAGATGTATTTTCATGTCAGAGCCTTTAGTAGATAACCTGGAACTATTTGAGTTTTTACAGCAACTCTTTTTTTATTTTACTGTGTGACAACCAACTTAAACTTTTTATCTCAGTTTCCTCTTTTATTTTATTACTATTATTATTATTATTATTATTATTATTATTATTATTTTGATACCGGGGATCAAACTTGGGTCCTTGCTCCTGAGAGGCAGGCAGTGGAACCACTGAGCTAAATCTCCGCCCATCAGTTTCGTCTTCTATAATGGAAGGAGAGTAATATCCCCATCTCCAAAAATAAGACCTAGCTGGTGGGCCTGGGATGTAGCTCAGCAGTGCAGCATCTGCCTGGCAAGCACAAGGCCCTAAGTTCACTAACAGTACCAAAAAATAAAAATTAAAAATATAAAAGGAAAAAGAAAAAGGGACCTAGCTGGAAAATGATCAGCCTTGAAAACTAGAGATCAAAAATACCAACCTCAATCAGCCTATTCTTATCTTATGTTATATGGTTGTTTTGAGTGTGGTACAGGAACATACATACTTCATAATATGTACCTGTTCTCTTTGAAGTTACTTATCGTCCTTGCAAAGCTTAGGACAAGTTCATAGTAACTCTCTAAACCCTTTCAAACTTGATTGTTCTATTTTCAGAAATTTTGTAAGCCAATTGTTCAGTGAAGCCATTATTACAAAATTGAATTTTATTAATTTATGATTAAATATATTGAAAATTAAATAGGTTGCAAAATAGATTGCAAATTTATGATTAAATATATTGCAAAGTTTAAATATACTCAAAACTCATCACTTATTATTTTACTGTTATAAATTTTGTTCAGGTTATTTATACTGCTGTGCATCTCATCCAAAATCCACATTCAGTGATCATGTTGATAATTTTAAATCTTTAGTGATCATGAAAGGAATGTTACACCATGGATTCTATCAAGCATTCAAAATAATGCATCATTCCTCCTTTCAGCAGCTTGTTAAACATGTACCAGTATAATTATACTTCACTGTCCTAATTTTTTTAAATGGAGACAGTGTCTACTTATATGGTCCTCTTGAAAAATGTGATGTGATGATTCAGCAAGGTGCAGTGCTTACAATGCACTGGCACATAAAAAACTCTCTGTAATAACTAGGAACTATGGTTCCTATAATTATTATTATAGTGGTAGTTCTAGACCAACCTGTTCTCTACAGAATTTGTACAGGCCAGTGTGGGTAGATGTTTCAGCCATAAGGGTCTTGGGTAAGTTGCATCATATAGCACTGTCTTTGTAAAGGTGTTGTGTTCCCTAACACATAAATATATATCACTTGAAATTCATATTGATCATTCATAAAATTAGTACATATATACTGTAGTCCATATTTTATCATCAAAGACTAGGTGAATTTAGCTGTCTCGAGCATCTTGAATCAATATGAAAACTCAATTTTAAAAAAAGAAATATTTGAAAACCTGTGTACTAAATTTTAAATGTTTTTTGAATGACTATTAGGATTTATATATTACTTTATGGCAAGATGTATACTAATAAATAGAGAATTTATAGGTATTTTTGTGAAAGTCAATATGAATTACCTTAAATAAGAAAAAATAAATAATATGATTAGAATAGCTGATGTGAGTTTTACTACAATTTTGATGCCCAAAGAGGACTTAATCAATTGTTAAGCATCAGAATTTCTAATAGTTAATGGGTATTCTGTGTGTGTTAAGGATACTTGAAATTAGAGACTCAGTCCACAAAATTAACACAAGATCTTCCTAAGAGAATACAGAACCAATGAACAAACTAAATTAAGTTTTCTGGATAGTTGTAAATCAAGGCAAATTCTAACATTTTTTCAGTCATACATATAATTTTGAAAATATTATATTCAGCATTCATAATGCATCATATTTTAGATTTCTATGTGTTTTTTAGAATCTCTTTTGTTGTCTCTCTCTCTATAAAACAAAAAGAGTTGTATATTACCGAGTACAATGTAAAACTTTTTAAAACCTAGGGATTTTTGTAGTTATATAATAACATAAGTATTATTTAAATATATCATTTGTGTCTCATGATTATTTTAATATTTCCTGTCTTATTATACAGTATGTATTAAAGAGTGGTTTATTGTCAAAGCAATTAATAAATGTGATAATTATTTGGAAATTATAGCTTTTATATGAAATTTAAAAATGAGAATAATGGGTGACCATTATTTGCCAAAATAAATTTGATAATTTGTTTTTCTTATCATTAAGCCTTGTGCTGAGAAAGAATTGAATGATATAAAGATATTGGCTAATAGGCAGAGATAAATTCGATGACTTCCGGAGAAGACTGAATGACTGACAGCCAATCTCACTCTAACCACTAATCAGTGATTTGCAGTGACTTGTAAACCTTTATGTCCAAAAGTCCTGAAAATGCTTTTCTCAGTAATACAACTTGACCATAAATTGCTTGTAAAGTGGGCCTCCAACTTGTTCTTAAACTGTTATGTAAGATTAATGTTTTGCATTGGGAATTTTCTGAAATAAATCAATGCATCAATATTAAATGTTGATGGAGACCTGATGCCTTATTTTAATTTCTTTTTACTTAAAAAAATAATGAAGTTAATTTTTATAGCAATTTTAAATTTTCAGAAAAGAAATCATCAAAAATACAGATTTTATGGTTAAAACACCTTCTCATTTTCTCTTACTCTTTTGTGTGTTGTATTTGTTACAGTTTATGGCCCAATATATTATCATTAGTAAAGTCTATAGTTTCACTCTATGCTACACATTCTGTGACATTGTATGCAATATATAAGTGTAGCAGACATCCCTGACCAGTACTAGTGGGCTATTAGTGGCACCTGCTTCTTGCTTTCCAATAATTTGGCTATACTTTTTTATATTAGGAATCATACTAAAGCTCTACGTGACTCAAATGGGCATGTCAGTTGGCAGACTGAGCAAGTATGATCCCTCCCTCAATGGCTGCCATGGAAACCTAGGCCCTGGTCTGTGAAGTGGCAGGGCTCTGGTGAGCTGAGGTCAGTGTGAACCCAATTAAAACCTTTTCCCCTGAATTATGGCTTCTGGCTAACTTAATGGACTATGTGCTAATTGCACCCAGTCCTGGTACCCTTTTGTTCTATCCAAGCAAGATAAACAGTGCTTCCTCCCTGCCCTGCCTGGCACCATAATGCCAGGTGTTTGCCACTATTTCACTAGATGCCTTCAAAGCATACCCTGCTCCTTATTCCTTCCCATGATTGTATTCCATAAATACTAGATGTGCTTGGGGGCCTTTGTCTTTGCTGCCATCAGCTTCTCCACTCTAAGTATTGTTTCTGTCTTTTGTTGAATTTGCCTTGTGCTATGGTGGTTCACAGGTCAGGAACCACTGAAGAGGTTCCTGGTCATGTCCACTTCCCCATTCCCTACATATAAAGACACGTATCTGCCACTAGAGCATCATACAGAATAGTTTACCAGCTTTAAGGATTCTCTGTGCTCTGCCTTTTCATCCCTCCTCCTCACCCTCTCATAACTACTGATCTTTTTACTGTTTCCACAGTTTTGACTTTTCCAGAAAGTTATATGCTTAGATTAAAATAGTATGTGATTATTTTCCGATTGCCTTCTTTCACTTAGCAATATGGATTTAAGTTACTCCATGTTTTTTCAAGGCATGATAGCTCATTTTTGTTTAGTTATGAATAACATTCCATTGTATGGATATAGCATGGTTTCTTTATTTGTTCAACTACTAAAGATATCTATTATATATATGTTTTCAAATTTTATCTGTTAGTATTAAATGCACTACAACCATCTATATGCAAGTTTTTATATCCTCGTAAGTTTCCAGTTTATTTGGATAAATATCCAGGAGCATGGTTAGTGAATTTTCTTGTAAAATTGTGCTTAGTCTGTAAGAAACCACCAAACTTCCTTCCAATTTTAATTCTTGCCAGCAGTGAATGAGTTTTTATAATCTCACTTTATCATGATTATTGAGTGCTGCTGGTGTTTTGTACTCTAGCCATTCTATTAGGTGTATAGTGGTACTGCACTATTGTAACTTCAATTCCCTGATGACTTATTCATCTGAGATTTTTGTTCCTGTGCTTATTTTTTAGACACACATAGTTTTTGGTTAAATGTCTGTTGATATCTTTTGATCATTTGTAATCTAGTTATTTGTTTTCTTATTGTTCAGTTTTGAATTGTTTGCATATTTTACATGCTAATCCTTTATTATATAGTTGTTTTGATAAGACATTTTCCCCCAAACAGTGGTCTTCTTTTTAATCTATTAATAAAGAAAAAGGTTTTAATTTTGATGAAGTCTAACTTGTGAATATTTTTCTTTCATAGATTGAGCTTTTGTGTTGTGTCTAAAGCCACCATCAAACACGAGGACACTTGGATTTTCTTCTGAGTTTTCTGTAACTTTTACAATTTTGAATCTTGAATTCAGATGTATGGGCCTGTGTTATGTATTTTAATGTGATTCTGTGATTTAATCCTCATCATAGTAGACATTATTATAATAACAGATTGGCAGAAAAAAAGTATCAGGAAAGTTAAGTAATTTACAGGTGGGAGGGACTTGGCATTTAGATGCAAAATCAATTTCAACCTTTGTTCTTTGATTGGCAAGTACTGTTATATTCTCCTAGATCATCTCAATAGTTGGTGGAAAAAGACATTGTCACTGTAAATTGCATATTTTCATAGCAGTATTAAATTCAGGAAATATTTACTCAAAAATTTCTGTAACTTGGGACTTCCTTGTGCTTACTTTATCCTTCCAACATTCATATTTTCATTTTGTATTCTAAAGCCATTTTTGACCCTCCCTGTCAAGGGTCTAGTCAGGTTCTTCTCTATGTTTAGATATCCCACTAGGGTCTCTGACCCCTCATTATCAGGTAGTGCACCATAGCACCCTATGTGATCCCAATTTTTTCTCAGCTGCTCCCAAAGAGAACACAGGCCATCATGTAGGCCTCCCTCAAGACCTCTTTCTCACCACAGCTACAAAACATCATTTTCTTTTCTATCTTTGTTTAAATTGATTAAGCCTGTTTTAAGTGCTAAATCTACAAGCTACTTTGCAAGTAATATAACTAAAAAAAGTGTGAAATACTCTCAAAAAACTTGTATATAACAAACACAAACAATTCTAGCATTTAAAAGACAAAAAAATTAAGAAATATTACAAAGGCATTAACAAAAGCCTGAAAAATATCTGAATACTGTTGCAGTCATTTAAGGAACAGCTAGCCACCCAAGCTGGCTGCTTCACTGGTATTGTGTGTTTCAACCTAAAGGACAGGCATTGTAAGAACTCTAAGCATTCTGGGAGCTATTATATACCAGCAAATCACAGTAAAACAAATTAAGGGGAATAGCAAGAATTTAGTCTGGGGAGATGAGCAGGAGTTGTACAAAGCAGGAAATTTTAGGCTACTTTGAGGATTAGCTATGATTGTCATATAAGCCTTGATTTGTAAATTTATTGAATTGAAAGTGATTAGTTTGTATTGGCTTTCTTTTGGGCATCATGTTAAAAGTGCTGTGTGTGGGGAATCTTATCACATCTGGTCACTCTAAAGATTGAATCTGAGTATATATCCGTGAAAAAACAAAAAGATAAAATTGTTTTTCTCTATAGCTCAGCATAAAACTCTACTATTTCTTTTTTCAGGACAAAGACATTTTGTGTAGTTCATACTGGCCTTGAACTCACTGTGTAGCCCTGGGTGCCCTCAAACCCATGGAGATCCTCCTGCCTCAGCCTCCTGAGTGCTGAGATTACAGGCATGTGCCACCACACTCAGCCAAAGCTCTACCATTCTAAAGGCACATATAACAATCAAGATGAGCAGTAACTATAATTATACATTGATTTACTAATACAAATTTTGAGGTTGCAGTTCTTCCCTCACTTTGCTGTTTTTGGTATTGACAATAATCATCCCACTACTACTCCCTCCAGTAAAGGTTTACTGAAATCAGATAAAGGATTATATATTCAGCATCAGACTGCTTATATTTTATCCATATTTTCCACAATTCTGTCCAAATTATAACATCAAAATTATATACTTACATTACTGCTTTTTATATTCAAACTCACCTTTATCAGCTCAAAACAATGAAATCAAACAAAACAGAATAATTGATCCATTCATCCTGATGTGTCCAACCATATAGAATCTATTTTCATGAAAAATGAGAATTGACCTCTTTTTATCATGTATTAAAAAATACAGATATTTCAATTGGAATTTTGTTACTATTTATTCTTTCTGTTTTCATTCTTTTTTTTTTTTGCTTAAATTCTTTTATTGGCACATTTTAGGTATACAATATGTTTACATTTATCATTGGGTGTTTGTACCTGTACATGATGTATCTTGGTTCTTATTTTTTCCCAGTTACCTGTGCGACCTTCACCCCCTCCACCCTTCCCTATTTACATAAACTTTGTTTCCATTTTTTCCTTTCTCATACTATTTTCTTTCACTTCTTTACTTTCCCCTTCCCCTCCCACTTGCCCTAGCCCCGTAGAACTTTTCTTCCTACTTCAAATTATCAATATTCATTTTAATCATTTTAATCCTTATTTACACTTTCACATTCTCACATTAGAGAAACTATGAAGTATTTACATGTGTGTCCTATTTATTTCAGAGTATGGTATCAATATGCATCCATTTAGCTATAAATGTTTCTAGTTTCTCATTCTTTATGGCTCAGTAGTACTCCATTTTATTTTAAAAAACACATCTTCTTTATCCAGTGTCCAGTTGATGGGCACTTGGGTTGTTTTCAAGCTTTAGCTATTATGAATTGTGATGCTATAACCATGGGTAAACATACATCACTGTGATATGACTCTTAATTCTGTTGGGAAGATACCCAGCAGGGGAATTGCTGGGTCAAATGGGACCTCTAGTCCTAGTTCTTTGAGTTATCTCCATACTGATTTTCACAGTGGTTGAAACAGTCTACACTCCCACCAACAGTGGAGATGGGTTTCTTTTTCCCCACACCCCCACCAGAATTTGTTATTGGTTGATTTTACTACAGCAACCATTATTTCTGGGGTGAGGTGGAATCTCACTGTTCTTTTCATCACCATCACTTGAATGATCAGTGATGTTGAACATTTCTTCATATATTTGCTACTTTTACTTCTTTGTCTGAGAAAAGTCTGTTCATTTCAGTGCCCATTTTTGAATTGGGTCTTTAAATTTGGGGCGTCTGATTTTTTTCAGTTCGTTATATATTCTAGATAGTAGTCCTTTGTCTGAGATACAGCTGCTAAAATTTTTTCCCACATTGTAGGTTGTCTCTTAGCTCTGGTAATGGTTTCTCTTGCAGTGCAGAAGCTTTTTAATGAGATGAGATCCCAGTTGTTGATTCTTTGTGTTAGTTCCCATTCTACTGAGGTTTTGTTCATAAAGTCTTTTCCTATGCTATGTCTTCAAAAGTTCTACCTAACTTATCTTCCAGAAAGCTTAGTGCTTTTGTTTTAATATTTAGATCTTTAATCCACATTGATCTTAGTTTAGTGCATGGTGATAGATATGGGTCTAGTTTTAATCTTTGGCAGGTTGAAATCCAGTTTTTCCAACACCATTTATTAAATAGGTTATCTTTCCTGCAATGAGGATGGTTGGCTTCTTTGTCAAAGATGAGGTGGCTGAGTATGTCTGGAGTTGTTTCTGGATCTTCTAAAATATTCCACTGATCCTTGGGTCTGTTTCTTTGCCAGTACCATGCTGTTTTTATCACAGTAGCTTTGTAGTATAGTTTCAACTTAGGGACTGTGATACCACCTGCCATGTCTCTGTTGCCTAGAATTGCTTTTGCTATTCTAGGTCTCTTCTGGTTCCAAATGAATTTTTGGATTGTTTTCTCTAGTTCTGTGAAATATATTGGAATTTCAATTGGCATTGCATTAAATCGATATAGCAGTTTTGGAAGTATGGCCATTTTTTTTTGTATTAAATTCTTTTATTAGTACATTGTAGGTATACAACACAATTACATTTCTCATTGGGAATTGTACCTTTACATAATGCATCTTGGTTCTTATTTTTTCCCCATTCCTAGCCCTCCCTTCACGCCCTCCACCCTTCCCTATTTACAAAGACTTTATTTCCATTTTTTCCATTTCTCATCATTTGTCCTTTCCCTTCTTTCTTTTCCCCTGCCCCTTTCACTACCCCTACACCTTTGGACCTTTTCTTCCTATTTTGCATTATCAATTATGCATTCTAATCATTGGTACATTTTAGGTATACAATATAATGACATTCATCATAGGAAATTTGCACCTTTATATAGTCTCTCTTGGTTCTTATTTTTCACCCTTGTCCAGCCCTCCCTTCAACCTCTCCAGTCCTCCCTATTTACAAAGATTTTGTACCTATTTTTCCATTTTCTCATATTAATCCCATTCCCTTCTATCCTTTCCCCTAGCCCTCCCACTTCCTTCCCCTTTGCCCCTTTTCTTCCTATTTCACATGACCTAGTATACATTTAGTCCTTATTTACACTTTCAGTTTCTCACACCAGAGAAACTATTTGGTATTTACACATGTGTGTCCTATTTATTTCACTTAAGTGTATGGCCTCAATGTTCATCCACTTAGCTATAAATGTCTCTAATTTCTCATTTTTTATGGCTGAGTATACTCCATTTTATAAAAAAAACCCACGTTTTCTTTATCCAGTCTCCAGTTGACGGGCATTTGGGCTGTTTCCAAGTTTTCCTTATTACAAACTGTGCTGCTATGAACATGGGCACACATATATCACTGTGGTATGATTCTTTTAATTCTTTAGGGAAGATCCCCAGCAGTGGAATAGCAGGCTCAAATGGGACTTCCAGTCCTAGTTCTTTGAGGTATCTCCATACTGATTTCCACAGTGCTTGCACCAGTCTACACTCCCACCAGCAGTGGAGCAGGGTTCCTCTTTCCTCACAGCCCCACCAGCATTTGTTATTGGTTGATTTCATGATAGCAGCAGAAGTATGGCCATTTTCACTATATTTGTTCTTCCTACCCAGGAGCAAGGGATGTCTTTCCATTTTCTTATATCCTCTTTGATCTCTTTTTTCAGAGTGCTGCAATTTTCAGTGTAGAGATCTTTTGCTTCCTTTGTTAGATTGATTCCTAGATATTTCATTTTTTTTAAATGCTATTGTGAAAGGAATTGTTTCCCTAATTTCTCTCTCAATGAGTCTGTTATATGTGTATAAGAAGGCTATTGTTTTTGAGTGTTGACCTTGTATCCAGCTACTCTACTGAAACTGTCAATTGATTCTAGAAGTCTTTTGGCAAAGTTTTTAGGGTTTTCTATGTAGTGTCATACCATTAGCAAATAATGACAGTTTAACTTCTTTCTTTTCCTACCTTTGCTCCTTTTATTTCTTTATCTTATCTAATTGCTGTGACTAATGTTTCCAGAGCTATATCAAATAGGAGTGGTGATAGTGGACATCCTTGTCTTGTTCCTGATTTTAGCTTGAAGCTTTTCAGTTTTTGACCATTTAGTATGATGTTGGATGTTGTTTTTTCATAATAGCCTTAATCAGGTTGAGATAAAGACCTTCTGTTCCAATTTTCTGTAGGATTTTTGTCATGAATGGGTGTTGGATTTTGTTCAATGCCTTTTCTGCATCTATTGAGATGATCGTATAGATTTTGTCCTTGGCTCTTTTACTGTAGTGTATTACATTTATTGATTTATGTATGTTGAACCATCCTTGCATCCCAGGATAAATCCAACTTGGTCAGGGTGTATGATCTTCTTGATGACCCTCTGTATTCTGCTCACCAGTATCTTGATGAGGATTTTTGCATCTATTTTCATTAGGGAGATTGGCCTGCAATTGTCTTTTTGGATTGGGTCTTCCCTTGGGTTTAGAATCAAAGTAACACTTGCTTCCAGGAAGGAATTTGGAAGTATTGTTTCCCTTTCAATTTCGTTGATGAGTTTAAAGAGTAGTAGCGATAGTTCTTCTTTAAATGTCTTGTAGAATTCAGCAGTGAACACATCAGGACCTGAGTTTTTCTTTGTTTTGTAAATTTTTTATTACATTTTCAATTTCACTCATTGTCATTGGGGTGTTTAAAATTTCTATATCTTCCTTATTTAACTTTGTCAATTCATATGTATCTAGGAATCTGTCCATTTCTTCTGTGTTTTCCTTTTTATTAGAGTATAGCTTCCCAAAGTAGGTATTGATGATCCTCTGGTTTTATGCTGGGTCTGTTTTAACTTTACCTGTTTTGTACTTAATTGCATGGATTTCAGCCTTTTCTTTCCTTTTTTTGATAAGGTTGGCTAAAGGTTTAGAGATTTTATTTATTTTTTTGAAACACCAACTCTTCGATTCATTGATTTTTTGTATCATTCTCTTAATCTCCATTGCATGGATTTCTGCTCTGATCTTTATAATTTCCTCTCTTGTATGAGCTTTGGGTTTGTTATGCTCTTCTTTTTCTAGGAGCTTGAGGCTCTTCATTAGGTTCTTGATTTGAGTTCTCTCTGTTTTCCTAATATGGTCATTCACTGCTATATGTTTCCTGCATAGAACTGTTTTCATTGTGTCCCATAGATTCCTGTATGTTTTACTGGCATTATCATTTACTTGTAGAAACTAATTTCTCCTTTAATTTCCTCTGTTACCCATTGATTGTTCAGGAGGGAAATTATTCAGTTTCCATGTGTTTGTGGGGGTTTTGCAATTTCTTATGCTATTGATCTCCAATTTTATTGCACTATGGTCTGATAATATACAGGGGGTAACATCAATTCTTTTGGATTTACTTAGGCATGTCCTATGAGCTAGCATGTGTTGTATTTTGGAGAATGACCCAAGCACAGCAAAAAAAAAATGTGGATTCTGATTTTGTGGGGTGGAACACTATGCAGACATCTATTAAGTCCATTTGTTCAATAGGTTGGTTCAGTTCTAGAATTTCATTGTTAATTTTTTGTCTGGATGACCTGTCTATTTGTGACAGTGGAGTATTGAGGTCCCCCACTACAATTGTGTTATTGTTTATTTGGCTTTTCATGTCCATTAATATTTGTTTTGTATAGTTGGGAGCATTCATATTTGGTGCATATATATTTATGATTGTCATCTCTTCATCTTGGATTATTCCCTTCACAAGGATGTAGTGACCATCTTTGACTCTCTTAATTAGTTTTGTTTTGAAATCTATTTCATCTGCAAATAAAGATTGCTACCCCTTCTTTTTTCTTGGTTCATTTCACATGGAGAACAGTTTTCCATCCTTTTACTTTCAGTCTATGTATTTCTTTTTGAATTAGGTAATTTTTTGTATACAGCATATTGCTGGATTTTGCTTCTTAATCCATTCTGCCAGTCTAGTTCTTTTGATTGGTGAATTGAGGCCATTAACATTGATGGTTATAATTGATAGATATTGACTCATTCTTCTCATGATGTTTTACTGTAGTTGAGTCTTTCATTTCTTATTTTTGCCGCTTTACCTTTAGTTTCTTACCTTGCCTAGTGGCTTCTGCCTGTTGGGCCTCATGGAGTTGTGACCTTCATTGTCTTTTTCTAGGGTATTGTTTAAAATTGTTTGAAGTGCTGGTTTGGTGTTCATGAAATTTCTCAAGTGTTGTTAGTGTTGGAAGTATCTAATTTGCCCCATTGATTTTGAAAGATAATTTTTCAGGATACAACAATCTGTGTTGGCCGTTATTTTCTTTTAGGGCTTGAAATACTTCACTCCAGGCTCTCCTTGACTTGCGGGTTTGTGTTGAGAAGTCTGCTGTGATTCTGATGGGCTTTCCTTTGTAGGTGATTTGGTTCTTTTCCCTAACTGCCTGTAGCATTTTGTTCTTCTGTTGGTTTTCTGGGATCTTGACTGTTATATGTGTAGGTGTAGATTTTTTTTTTTTCTGATCTTGGCCTGTTGATGTTCTATATGCCTCACTTATCTGTATGTTCAATTCCCCACCTCTGTCTGGGAAGTTTGCTACTATTACTTCTGCGAATAGTTTTTTTTCTGTCAATTGTACTCCCCCCCCCCTTTTTTGTGGACTTATATCAGTTTTATGTTATTCTTCCTTGGATCATCTAGCAGTTGCTGGATTGATTTCTCATGGTCCCTTGCTATTTTGAAGAAATCTCTGTTTTCATGATCATTAACCACCATCCTGTCTTCTATATCTGATATTCTATCTTCACATTCTCTTAATCTGCTGTGCATACTTTCAATGGAGTTTCTAATCTCCTGGATAACTGTTTGAATCTGTTTCATGGATTCCATTTCATTCTTATGTTGGGCAATCATGGTTTCCATTTCTTTCCTATGTTGGACATACATGGCTTTAAGCATGGTTCTGAGCTCATCTATTTTTTTTTATCTGTTTCTGTTCTAGAGCCTCTAATCATGTGTCTTTCACTCTGCTTATCATCTCTGTATTTATCTGGGAGATTATTTCTGCTTTGAATTTTTCTAGAGCCTCATTCATTTGTTTTGTTAATTCCTGTGCTATCAATTCAGGGTTTCCATGTGGTTGATTATCAGACTTTTTCACCACGTTTCCCTCAGAATTTTCCATTTGTGGGGTGGAAATCTGAGTTTGTGCTTTGCTTAAATGTCTTCACATTTTTGTTTCTGGTATTGTCCTTGATGTAATTCCTGGGTTGATACTTCAAAGTTGCTTATTGTAAGTATCTTTGTTGCTAGTATTTCGAATCCTTATGGAATGATTGCTTCTCAGAGGCATTTTCCAGATATAGCTGGTCTTTAGGTTTTGAATCTCAAATGTCTCTGAGGCTATCTCATTTTCATTATATCAGGAAGGACAACTGATTAGATCAATCACAACACCTTAGCACAAGTGATACAATCAGCAACACCATAGCGTCAAGTACATCTTAGAAAATGACAATTTGTGGTAGTTATTAATCTATCACCTTTAACTATGTGAATTAAATAAAAATTGAGGACCAACACAGCATATGTTTATAGTGAATGAACTCTTCAATATAGCTAGTTTACCCTTTGGGATGGGGAGTTAGAAGTAGTCGGGGAGGGTAGGATAGGTAGGTAGAAGGATAGGGGAAGGTTAGCAATGAGGCCAGAGGACACAGACAAGAGAAGGAAAAAGAAAACAAAGGAAAAGTAAAGAAGAAATATGAATTAGGGTCAGAACAGGAACACAAAAGATGATGAAAAACAATGAGGGACAGCAAGGGAGTGACTGAGAGAGAAAGAAAGAAAAGAGAAAAGACAAAAAAGAAAAATAAAAATTTGCTAGGAGTAGAAAAAAATAAAAATTAAATATAAAAGCAAAAATATAATAATTTTGAAAATAACAAAAAAATGAAGGGCCTCCTTCAGTGTAAGTCTCTGCTGTCACAATAGACAATGTGGGCAGCAGTATGCAGATATAAGTCAATGAGTCTCAGCAAGCCATTTGCAGACCTATGAAATTCAGGCAGATTTCTGGCTGCAAGTCCCAAGTTGAGCTCCCCGTACTCCTGCAAAGTTGAATTCTGCAAGGCTTTACTGCAGGTTCCAGGTGCCCTACCTATGAAGATAGTCCAGGTTCTGATGGGAAGTGATGATTCCCTCCAACTTACCAAGTATGGTGCTCTGGTGTGTCTTTATTGCAGAGATTCTCTTCACTTATCCATCGGGCTTCAGTTTTCATCAAGGAGCCTGAGAGAGGACCTCTATCTGTTGTTCACTTCTGCTCTATCTTCTGGAGCTCAGGACAATGGTCTTTATGCCCCCCTCTGCCTCTGTAGTCTGGAACCAGGTAGTGGCACAGCCAGGAGGCCAGAGGCAGAGTGTGGGGGCAGGTGTTGCAGGCACTAAGCTGGTCGCAGGTGGGCATGTTGAAGGGTCCTTCTTTTTTTTTCTTTTTAGTTCGAGACATCATCCCAAAGTCTTTTTCTTACTTGCTTTTCTGAGGTTGCATTTATTTAATTTGCCTGGAACACTGCTGAAGTGTATTTCTGTTTTTTTAAGTCAATCCTGTAGCACATTTGATCACCAAGACTTTACTTTATGAAATCTCCTTCTTTGATAACAAGGCAATTCTAATCTCAGAGATCTAAATGTTTTAAAATATAACAAGTATTGTAACATTGATTTATGTAACAATGAAAAAGTTAATGTGAAAGATGGTGTGCCTGTCTATGGATGTATTACATTCATCCACTCCCCATTTCTTTTAATATATTCTTGCATTTGTCAAGTATTTATGGCAATCCTATAATTTATAAACCCCTTGGTTAGTTACCACAAATACAGAGATAAAAACAAATTATTTCAGCTGACTTACTCCACTTGGTGACATGGCTTATTTAATATTAACCAGGCAATACTTATGCATTTCCACTAATTGACACCTTAGATATCAATAATGACTGCTCAAAACATGACCATTTTGAGAAAGTCATCATAGTTTTAGGTTCCTAATTCATGTGTCACAGAGTGTATGACAATATTCAATCACTGAACTCTTTTGACAGTTTTACTTACCTGATTCAGGTTGACCAACTGTGCTCCAGTTAAGGGAGCCATTTCTCAAATAAGTTCCCAGCACATCACCACACCGCAACCTACTTTTCATTGCCATTTTAGCTAAAGGGAAGTTGCTGAATAAGATGCTACCTGAGGGCAGAAAACAACATTGATTTCATTTTTTGGGTTTGTTTTATGGTGATATTATAATTATTACCATTTATTTATATTTGTTCCTTATCTGTAGTACATGGCCCATTTTACAATTGGTAATTTATGAATATTGAGAGTACAGGTAGAGAAAGAAAGTTGACAGACTATACATCTCACTTTTTTCCCCCTTTTGTTGCAATGCTAGGGATAAATCCTAGGGCCTCACATACAACAGAAAATTGCTCACTAGAGCTGAGAGATCATGAAGTCTTGTTTTTCTCGGGGAAGATGCAGTTCTGAAATAGGAGACATTGGCAAGATTTTGAAGTATCGGCCTGAGAAAAGACAAGCATGCTGGAGCAACTTTCAGCAGTAAGAGGGGAAAAGTAAGTCTGGTTGTCAATCAAGTGAGCAAGCTGCTATAGTCCTTGAGATAAGAAGCTAAAACACAGAGGTAAACTGGATAGGCCAGTACCAGGAAAGATGGTATCGAATCTGAATAAAAACTGACTCTAAACTTCATTATACATTCATTATGCTGCATTTCCCTAATAAAAATCTCCTCCCAGAGATGGTAGCTTAACACAATTCTAAGCACATTTTGGACCGTATACAAACTCATGCCTGCAAAGTAACTATGCTACATCCTTATGGAGACTCCCGGAGCTTCTGGAAAAAAATCATGAATAATTACTAACATCCCCTTGTGATTTCATAAAAGTAGAATATATTGTTTATAAGGGGTTCTCCATCTATGGAGGGGCCAGCTGTCTGTCTGTCTATGGAGAAGCCAACTTTCCATCTCTTTCCTGCACTGCCTATGGTATGCCCAGTTATGCTGTGTGTGTCTGGGCGGGCGGGGGAGGGGGAGTGTTAAGCTTAATTGCGTCTACTTGCTTGGCTTGGGTGCTGTAAGGCACACTTCTGGATATGCTGGGTGGGTCATGGAGGTGTGACCTTGGGTGCTGTATTTGGCTCTGGCTCCTTTCTCTCTGGTATTGTTTCCCTGCTTTGCTTCTTGGCCACCATGAAATGGTGAGCCAAATTAAATTTCTCCTCCTTTAGGTTGTGGATGTCAGGTATTGTGTATCAGCAATGGAAAGCTAACTGAACCACTTTTCTCTAATAAACTGTCCAGTTAAAGCTTTTTGCTTGTGCCTCAGTGACAGTTCTATTCATTATCACTGAAACAAGGACCCATGTTATCCTGTGACATTCTTGACAGGTGCTTGTGGAAGTGGGGGGTTATGAGTATAGAATTCTATCAGATCAGGATTTCAGAGGTCAGAAAATTCCTTTTATCCAGTTGCTTCAAAACCTTTGTGTTTCCATGAAGTACTTGTTAAACAATATAGATACTGATATAATACATATTAGATGTTCTGCCTTTATGATTGTTTAAAAATATAAGAACCATTTCGCTAAGTCGCTCTTTAGAAGCAGCAATATGTTGCGGATTATATTTTCTTGGCCTATTCCAAAACTTAGGAGTTCAGACAGCAGTATTTCTCATTGTTAGACTATTATAAGCTGCACAGTGGCAGGTAAGTTTTCTGTTTTGTTTATTCCTGCTACATCCTCAGAATCTTGATCATTTGCTAGCACATATTTTGTACTTAATATGTAATTCTGAAGTGTCACATATGCTAGTGTTGGTGGCAGTATAAGTGATAGAATGGAATTCAAATAAATGTATAAATTCATTTCTGAAGAAAAAAACTAAGTAGTTATATATACCATCTTGCTTATTCATCTGTTTAATGATTGGTGTTTTATCATTTCACTCCAATTCATAATTTTTCTTTTTTATTGTGTCTACTAGATAACCATATCTCAGGGTTAGTTTCCTCAGTATGCAATAGTTAATGAGATAAATATTTAATAGTTAATATGATGAAAATAATATAAATCCTGATATTCAAAACATTTTCCAATTTGATATTCATATTTCTTTTCTAAATTTTCTTCTTTTTCTTAGTAATGTCTACTCGTTTACAGTGAACTAATGGTTACCAGTTATCCAGGTTTACCTCTGACTTATTCTGTTCTCCTTTGCAGTTATAACAGGTTTTATGTTTACTCCACTCTTTGAGCTGTGAGACACGTACTCCAGAAAGCACAGCTACAATAATGAGAAAGGTACCATTAGCTGCATTAGACTTGATACGACTGACAAATGAGGCTTTCATGTGTTATCTTTGAGATTTCCATGTTTTGGTAATGGTGTAATTTAATCAGATCTAAACAACATCCATTATGATGTCATGCTGTTACTCAGGACGTACCCTCTTTCCACATCCCTTTTTGTTAGATACTTTCCTCTTTAAAGGCAAATACAATCTCTCCAGCTCTGAGAAGGTTTCTGTAATTATATCATATCAAAGGGGAAGGTTGACATTTAGTTGACATTTTCTGACTACGACTTAGATTTTGGACTGGAAGACTGCCTCTTTGAGTGTTTGTGTAGCTTATCTACTAGCTATATGATGCTCTTGCTTCTTATAATACTCTTTGACTCCTATGGTAGATAAGACAGGATAGCTGATAGCTAGAGGTAGCAATTGATTAATGAAAGTTGGAAATAACAATTTCTATTGGAAATCTACAATATGACAAGGCCAGGTGAAAGTCAGATGATTTTTTTGTACAATTTTAAAAATAGAAATTGCTTCAATCTAAAGCTATTTTTATTTCAGTTTTATGTTTCCCCATTCAAGTGAATTGAAAGTGATATAAGAAATTATGCTAAATGATAAAAATAACGTTATTCATTGCTTTCCTATGTGTGATTTATTGGGTAATTTAAATGATAATCTAGTGGTAGTCTCCAGGGAAAATTGAATATCTGCTCTGATACTCAAAATTAGAAAAAGAAATAACACATCTCAACCATAAATATTTAAGTATATTATAGTCAAACCCAAATTCATTACTGTGAGTATAAAACCTTTACTTTAAAAGGTATTCTGTCTAGGAATACAGAAGCAGTGAAATAATTTTCAAAGTTGCCTTTGCCCATCTTGGATTCAGATGTAATTCAGCAATCAACCCAGAAACCTTTCCAAGGGCATTTTAAGGGACAGGATTATCTAGCATCCTGGAGCAAGCTCATCTCACAAGCTAATAGACAATAAGGTTGAAAATTACTAACATTAAAGTGAACAGGCTATTCTCCCTAGATTCTAATTTAGGGATACTAAGCCCTTTTGAACTTCGTTTCTATTTATCAGTGAATTTTGCTTTCAGCATAACTGACTCTTTTATACAAATTAAGGTGATGGAAATCTTTTCTAAATTTTTTCCAACTATATCAGAGGGTTCTAAAACTGACCCATCAGGGAGCCTGCTTATCAAGGCAGGCACAGATGGAGCTTTGAAAGGGAATAGAGGTGAGCAGCTCTTGGTTGAAGGGCCCTCCCTATTTGTTTAAGCCTCTGAAGATTAGACTGTATTTTACTTCCAACCATTATTCCTGTGTTTTTGGATAATGAACCTGACAGAACAATGATATAATCCTGCAATGGTCTGTCAAGGTCTATTTGCTCTTGACCAGTTAGGAGCCTCACCTTGAACATATTTTAAATGACAAATTCTTTTCCAAATAAGTGGTAGCTACTATTTTACTGTAGATTTACTGCACTATCAACCTATGCTCTAAAAAGTCAAGTGGAAGTCAAACTTTATTTTGAGTCCACTAAAGAAGCTATCTATGTGGAGAGAACACAGACTAGTGCTTTTGTAGCATTAAATTGCTTTCAGAAAGTAAAGAATGACTAAAATGAATTTTCAAAATATTTATGAAAGTTAAAATTCATTTACTTATACAGTCCTACAATTTTTGTAACAGAATAAAGTACTGTATATATTTACTTCTTCTCACTCCTCCCATCATACACTTCATCAAAAAGATATTCATTTTTAAATTTTTTCGTGTGGGACAATATTACATTTAAAAAAACTTGTTGAAGTCATGCAATAATGGTATTAATTTTTAGGACATATTTTACTACTATGAAATCAATTATAAATAGATTTCAATTATGCTTCTGTGGGACTGCGTAAACTTTGTTCCTTTTTCTCCAGACCCATTGTGATTAAAATGTGAGTTAATAGATGGAGATGCTTGTTAGTTTAGGGATGCTAGATAGGGATCTGTAACAGACCTAGAGTCCCAGAATAAACTACTCAACTCTTTGTTTACCTGGAACTGATATTCCAGGCACCACAATTGTTAGAACAAGCTGCAGATGTCTGCTGACTATCAATATGTGACAGTCGACCACTAACCTTTGTCCCCTTTTCTTTAATTCTATATGTTAACTTCCCCCTCAACCCCCTATAAAAACAGCCTCAGATTCTGAGCCAGTTGCCTCTCTGGGAGTGCCGTCTGGCCAGACTAATAAAGGTCTGTTTTCCAACTTGTCCAGTGTGTTCCTTCCCAGGTGTTCTTCACTATAGTCAGCTCCTCGGAGCATTTGGTAAGGCCCTCGGTCTTACATTTTGGAGGCCCCAGTGAGATCCCTGGGTAAGAAACCCTGGTTCAGCCAAGACTCTGTGGCAGGATCCAGCAGGAGACTCAGGCACAGACCTCAGAAAACCTCCGGAGGTAAGTTTTTGGCCAGTTGCAACCGTTTGTTGTCAGGAGTGAGGTGGCTGATGGGCCGGTAAGCCTCCCCTGACCCCAAGGTTCCTGACGAGGAATAAAGGAAGGTTTAGTTTTGCTTTTGTTGTGGCTTCTGTTTGTCTTGTCATTCGTACGTTAGTGTCCTGTCCGTTGTGTGTTTAATTTTGTATTTCTTTCCAAACCATCAGGACAGAGATGGGAGGATCCTGCTCCAGAAATACCCCATTGGATTGTTTTTGCACTAATTTTAAATTGGCTTTTTCCCCCAAACAGGAGAACGAATATAGGGTTAAATTTTCTGGCCAAAAACTTCGCTCCCTGTGTTAATTGGAATGGCCAGCCTTTGGAGTTGGATGGCCAGCTGAGGACTCTTTTGACCCAGGTCTCTGCAGGGCAGTATGAAAAAGAGTCACTGGGCACCCTAGCCATCCTGATCAGTTTCCATATATAAATACCTGGGTTCAGGCTTGTCAAGAGCCTCCGGCATGGTTGCAGTGTTGTTCCCTGCAAACAAACTCTCGCATTCTGGGTCTGGCCCCAAAGGAACACCAAGAGGCCAAAACCTGGGCTCCCAAGCCGGTGCTCTCACAAGATCCTGACCCCTTAGATCTGGTTATAAGACCTCCACCCTATGTGGAACCATCCTCCTCCTCTGATAAAGCTGGGCCCAGAGCTCAAAACTCTCTCTCCCCTCCTCTTCCTGAAGAAGGAAAATCTCCAGATTCTGTAACCTCCCCCTCCCACACGCAAACAGGGGCCCCTTATGGTCCCAGCGGAGCTCTCACTGAAGAGACTAGTTCAGTTCCTCTTCTGCCTCTTAGGGAAGTAGAACAGGGTCATTATGTCTATATCCCTTTCTCTACCAGTGATCTGTATAATCGGAAACATCAAAATCCCCCTTTTTCAGAAAAACCCTAGGCTTTGATCTCCCTCCTAGAATCTGTTTTTCGTACACATGACCCAACCTGGGATGACTGTCAACAACTTCTGCAAGCTCTTTTTACCTCCGAGGAAAGAGAAAGGATCTGAGGGCAAGCCATAAAGTTGGTGTTAGGGGGAACAGAGGGCCCCCTCAATGAGCAACCGCAAGCCCATCTTGAGGCGCAATTTCCTTCTACCCATCCCCCGTGGCGAGCTAATTCCTCAGGCAGGAGAGAAGCTCTCCAAAACTACCATCAGCATCTCCTAGCTGGCTTGAGGGGAGCCGCTCGAAAGCCTACCAACTTGAGCAAGGTAAGCAAGGTCCTTCAAGGACCCGAGGAATCCCCTTCTGCCTTTCTGGAGCATCTGTTGGAAACATACCGTACATATACTCCAATTGACCCAGATGCCCCTGCAAATCGGCAGGCAATTAATTTGGCTTTTGTTACTCAGTCAGCCCCAGATATTAGAAAGAAACTACAGCGGATGGAAGAATTTGAGGGAGAGAATAGGGAAAAGTTGATGAGTGTGGCAATGAAGGTGTTTAACAATAGGGATCCTTTTGAGGATAGAATGGCTAAAAAGATAGGAAGGGCGAACATTGCAGCCTTGACAGATGGAGGTTTTATCCAAAAGGAATACAGAGAAAATTAAAAAAGAAGATAAAAGTAAAGTATGGTCCTTGTTAGAAAAAGATCAATGTGCATATTGCAAAGAAAAGGGCCATTACAAGAGGGATTGTGAAAAGTTGAAAAGAAAGAGAGAGAAGGAGACTAAGAAAAAAAGGAGATGGAGTTCTCTTGGTAGACAAAGAAGATTGACGGGGCCGGGGCTCATGGCCGCTTGACCCTAATGAGACTATGGTGACTTTGGAAATAGGGGGAACAGATGTCCAATTCCTTGTGGATACTTGCGGGGCCCATTCTGTCCTAAAGACCCCCCTTGGAACCCTTTCTTCCCTAAAGTCCTCCATTACCGGGGCCACAGGACAGTCGGCGTCTTACCATTGGACCACTAAACGAACTGTAAATCTGGGAAAGGGCACTGTTACTCATTCCTTCTTAGTTATCCTGGAGTGCCCATACCCATTGTTGGGAAGAGATCTACTACGAAAATTGGGGGCTGTTATTTCCTTTGAGCCTGAAGGAGGGACTCTCGAACTCAAGCCACCCTCTGCCATTATGGTAACAGTTCCCCTTGAAGATGAATTTAAGCTGCTAAAGGAGGACGCAGAACCTCCTGAACAAAAATGGGACTACCTTCAGAAAAAGTTTCCCCTAGTATGGGCTGAAACCAATTCACCCGGATTGGCCAAACACCATGCCCCAGTGGTCATTCAGCTGTTAGTCTCTGCCATCCCTGCCCAGGTGCAGCAGTACCCCCTTCAGCTGCAGGCCAAGGTAGGGATATCCAAACACATCCACTGACTCCAGAAAGCCGGCATCCTCATCCCTTGCCAGTCAGCCTGGAATACACCCCTGCTTTCTGTGAGGAAGCCTGGCACCTCGGACTTCAGACAGGTACAGGATTTTCGGGAAGTAAACAGCCGGATGGAGGCCGTTCACCCAACAGTGCCAAACCCTATACTCTGTTGAGTCTCATCCCTCCCGGTCATGTGTGGTACTCAGTATTAGACCTTAAAGATGCATTTTTCAACCTGCCTCTAGCACCTGTGAGCCAGCCCCTCTTTGCCTTTGAATGGACTGACCCAGACACTGGAACAACCAGACAGCTGACATGGACCAGGCTGCTGCAGGGATTCAAAAACTCCCTCACTCTGTTCGGGGAAGCTCTCAGCAAAGATCTGCAAGAGGTAAGAAAAGTGTTTCCCCAGGCGACTATTGTTCAGTATGTTGATGACCTCCTGGTGACGACGTCAAACGATACGGAATGCATTGCAGCCACCGAGGGCCTCCTAAAAGTCCTCCAGGAACTGGGATATCGGGTGTCCTGGAAGAAAGCTCAACTCTGCCAGACCAAGGTAACCTACTTGGGCTATATTCTTGAAAAGGGAAAGAGGAGGCTGGCAGAATCGAGAGTATCTGCAATTATCCAGATTCCGAAGCCAAGCTCAAAGAAACAGGTGTGAGAGTTCCTAGGGGCAATTGGCTATTGCAGGATTTGGATTCCTGGCTTTGCTGAGATTGCCAAACCCCTACATGAGGCCACTGTGGGAGGAAATACACCCCTCCAATGGACTGAGGCTTGCCAACAGGCATTTCAATTGCTTAAGACTGCACTTACATCGGCACCAGCCCTGGCATTGCCAGACTTAAACAAACCCTTTACCTTGTATGTGACAGAGAAAAATGGGGTGGCTAAGGGAGTGGTTACTCAGCTTTTGGGGCCATGGAAGCGGCTGGTAGCATACCTCTCCAAAAAGCTCGACCCAGTGGCCCGAGGGTGGCCTAATTGTTTGAAGACAATAGCAACAGCAGCTGCTTTAACCCGAGAGGCTGACAAATTGACCTTTGGACAGGATTTAACTTTTATCACTCCCCATGCCATTGAGCCCTTGTTAAATAGCTCACCCAGCAAATGGCTGTCTAATGCCAGACTGTTACAATATCAAGGACTCTTATTAGAACAGCCACACATTAAGTTTGCCATCACCACTGGCCTCAATCCGGCTACTCTACTCCCAGAATCTGATGAACAAATGCCCATCCATGATTGCCTTGAGACTCTTGAAAACTCTAGGGGAGGACATCTGGACTTGATGGACCAGGCCCTCCCCTGCGCAGAGATAACGTTCTATACTGATGGGTGCAGTTTCGTTCATGATGGTGTGCAATATGCTGGAGCGGCGGTGGTCAACCAGGACCAACAGGTGGAATGGGAGCAGGGGCTACCTCAAGGGACATCAGCACAGAGGGCTGAGCTGATTGCTTTAACTAAGGCTCTGGAATTGGGAAAAGGAAAAAGGATAAATATATTCACTGATAGCTGTTATGCTTTAGCCACCGCCCATGTACATGGGGAGATTTCTCAGAACAGAGGGCTGCTAACCTCCGAAGGGAAGGAAATTAAAAATAAGACTGAAATATTGGCACTATTACAAGCCATCTGGTTGCCCGAGAGGTTGCCATCATCCATTGCTGTGGGCACCAAAAGGGGTCAAGCCCCGAGGTGATTGGTAATAATGCTGCTGATCAGGCAGCCAGACAAGCCACCCAAAAATCAGTGGGGAAGCAAATGGTTCTGCTTCCCACACCAGTGCTCCCAGAAAAACCTAAATATACAGACAAAGAGATAATGGAAATGAACAGGAGACACTGGACTCGAGGAAGACATGGGTGATGGACGACTAAGGAGGGAAAGGTGGTGCTCCCAGCTGCTGTAGCAGATATGTTGCTGTGAGAACAATATGAGTCCACCCACCTCGGTAAAAAAAAGGATGATGGCTGCCTTACAACCCCATTTCGTCAGCCAGGGATTAGCCCAAAAGGCCCAGGACATGGTGAGATGATGCCCCACCTGCCTCAAGGTAAATGCTAATTGGGTAACTGGGCCCCCTGGGGTCTGACACAGAGGGCTAACTCCAGGAGAACATTGGGAATTAGACTTTACTGAAATGAAGCCAGGCATGTATGGGTACAAATACCTGCTAGTTTTTGTGGATACATTTTCAGGATGGGTAGAAACATACCCCACTAAGAAAGAGACAGCTGAAGTAACAGTTAAAAGGCTCCTGACAGAAATAGTTTCCCATTTTGGTTTGCCCTTAGCTCTGGGGTCCGACAATGGTCCAGCCTTTATGGCTAAGATATCTAAGTTAATTAGTAATATCCTTGGAATAAAGTGGAATCTACACTGTGCCTATAGACCTCAAAGTTCAGGACAGGTAAAAAGAACAAATCAAACTTTAAAAGAGATTCTGACTAAATTATGCTTGGAGACTGAACTAGGTTGGGTAGAGCTTCTCCCTTTTGCCCTCCTCCGAATGAGGTGCACGCCCAAGCCTCCCCTCAATCTGTCCCCTTTCCAGATTGTTTACGGACAATCTCCCCCAATCATTCCATTAATAGATGTAGAATTAAAGGAAAAATTTTCCCACCTTCAACTGCTTAAATCCTTAAAGGCAATTCATCAGCTTCAGTCAGAGCTACATGAGACATTACAAAAGAAAATGACTAGTCCAAATGAAAACCCTTTACAACCTTTACCCTATAAGCCGGGAGATTTGGTTTTTATTCTCAGGTTTGATTCCAAGACCCTGAAACCTCTTTGGAAGGGACCAGTTCCTGTTGTCCTGTCAACTCCCTTCGCGGTGAAGGTGGCTGGACATTCTGCCTGGATACATTGTAACCATCTAAAAGCAGGACCCCTCACAGACATCAAGAAGGACAAATGGAAGGTTATCAGCCAACCAGGTGACCAAAAGCTAAGACTGGAATGGGTTGGAGATGTTTCACCTTAATGATGATATTCTCTGGGACACTGGCATTATTGCCCCCAAGAGGACTAGATCACACAAAAAATGTATGGATTCAATTGGCAAACTCGCTTAACTTGTCTGAATTCTGCTTAAATGTTGATGTAAATTTCCATTATATGCTGGGAAGCTGTCTCATTCCGGTATGCACCTCTTTAGAGTTAATACGGCCCTATACCCTATTTAAGAACATCCCAGGAAAAAATCTTACTTACATGGATAGTTATAATTGGGGGGCATGACACCTGCCGTAAACCTAAAAACGATGTCAAATTATATACACCCAAGGTAAATATGTCAAACAAAACTGAATGTGCTATGTATGAAAATTGTACAACCAAGTGTCTGAGGATAAGACAGTCAAAAGGGATGTCCTGCCACATAAAACAAAAAATTGTGTATAACAATTGCCATATCTCCCTGCCCATAGGATGGTTTTATACCTGTGAAAAAATAACCTTTAATTATATTCCAGCAAATTTAACCAAGACCCGTTGCTGTTTGAGTCGTCTAGCTGTAGTGTTGCCAGACAGGACTGATTTGATTGTGCCTAACAGAACTAAACATTGGTCACCTTACACTGAACCGGGATGTGATGATGATGTAGGTCTGTTAATAGATGCTGAAGTAATGACCATGATAGCATCTTTTGTTGCCCTGCCTTCTATAGGAGTCCATGCTGAAAAGGCAGTGTGAAAATTAGCTTGCAAGGTGGTCAAAGGGTTAAATGCTACCTCATCAGCCTTGGCATTAATTAACCAAGAGTTACAGGAACAGAGACAGGCAATCTTAGATAATAGAGCAGCAATAGACTATTTGTTGCTCCTCCACCACCAAGGTTGTGAAAGAGTAAAAAATATGTGTTGTTTCAATCTTACCAATAATGGTCCAAAGATAGAAGAAAAGGTAAAACAAATAGAAGATCTGGCTAAAAAATATATAACAAAGATGGCGGGGACTTGTTCAAATGGTTAACTTCATGGTTGCCCAACCTACAATGGTTAAAACAACTTTTTCTTGTCATCATAGTTGTGTGTACATGCTTATTATTGTCATGTTGTTGTATACAATGGATACCTACATTTGTGTGTAAGATTACTTAAGTTCCAAAAAATCAGTGGGGAATGTGGGACTGCATAACCTTTGTTCCTTTTTCTCCAGCCCCATTGTGATTAAAATGTGAGTTAATAGATGGAGATGCTTGTTAGTTTAGGGATGCTAGATAAGGATCTGTAACAGACCTAGAGTCCCAGAATAAACTACTCAACTCTTTGTTTACCTGGAACTGATATTCCAGGCACCACAATTGTTAGAACAAGCTGCAGATGTCTGCTGACCATCAATATGTGACAGTCGACCACTAATCTTTGTCCCCTTTTCTTTAATTCTATATGTTAACTTCCCCCTCAACCCCCTATAAAAACAGCCTCAGATTCTGAGCCAGTTGCCTCTCTGGGAGTGCCGTCTGGCCAGACTAATAAAGGTCTGTTTTCCAACTTGTCCAGTGTGTTCCTTCCCAGGTGTTCTTCACTGTAGTCAGCTCCTTGGAGAGTTTGGTAAGGCTCTTGGTCTTGCATTCTGAAGACACCGCTGGGATTCCTGGGTGTGCTTCACTATAGTCAGCTTCTCAGAGCGTTTGGTAAGGCCCTTGGTCTTACACTTCTAAGGAATTATTTCCTGAACTAAAGGACTTAAGAACAATGACTTTGACCTGAAATTCTTAATTATGGAGTTTTAAAAAATGCTGTTTTGCAGTTTTTATCAACTATCATGTGTGTTTTGTTAAGAAAAGTTTTATTTTGGAGTTAATCTGTGTTCAACATATCTCTGTGGGGGACCACCCCAGTGATTATGCCAAAGCAGGCTGTGTGCAGGGCAGGCTGTAAAGAGTTAGCCCCACAGTTGGCTTGTTTTCAGAAGTGAGTCCAGCTGAAGCCTACATGCCAAGGTCGGAGTGACTCTTATCCAAATTCCATTCCCAGAGTTAAAACTTCCTTTACTAAAAAAGACAAGGTTAATTATTAATCACAACTTATATTTTGTCTGTTCTGTTCCTAATGCAAGAATTCTTTGTCTTTTCCTTTACAAGCCTTTCCTGCACCAGCAATATGTCCATAGAAACTACATGCCCTCTCATGCAGCCCCTTTATCTCAATCTGACTATGATGTCAACAATAACTATTGACAGCTCTGGGTTCTCAGGGATTTTTGCTTATTCAGCCTTGCTTGCACAAGCATTGGTCATCCTGGCTCCCCATTTCTCTTTTTCTTTAAATCTGTCTTTGAGTTTTTCTTTTAACCTTGCATTGTAGTGCCGACCAGGAGATTGAAACCCATCACAGGGGTCCCCAATACATTTCTAATACAGTTAAGAGTAACAATCTTATAAATTGGTTCTCAGGGAAGGAATTGAGCCACAAAATACTTTAAAGGATATACAAAAATAAGATGCTCATATCAAGTGTAGTAATTTCCCACATTTATATACATGTGTATAAATGTATATTCCAGGTTTCTAAGTAAATATAAACTATTACAAATAAATACCACATTAAATTTATTTGGTTCACTATGATAATGACCACTACTAAGAGAAAGTCAAATAGTTTCAGTAAAATAAAGTTGAGCTGACATATACACTGAAGTCTGGCAAAAACAAAACAAAACAAAAGCCCCAAATTTAAAAAAATGTGTCTATTAACTCAAAGGTGTTATGAATAAAAAAGAAGCACTTCTACATACAGCAAAGATAAAAGGCAAAAATTGATTGATATTAGGAATCAAAAAATCTGTTTCAACTCATTAAATCCATTCCTAAGTCTTTACCTTAGAGAAAAGAAAATTTATGCTTACCCAAAAATCTTTAAATGCATGCCAATACTAGCCTTATTTATAATTGCCAAAAGATGGAAACAACCTAAAATTCCTTCAATAGTCAAATGGATTAAAAAGCCATGATTGGGGCTGGAGATTTAGCTCAGTGGCACTGGCCCTGCCTAGTGAGCACAAGGTCCTGAGTTCGATCCCTGGTACCAAAAAAAGCCATGATATATGTTTTATATATTCATACTTATCCATGAAACAAATATTGATAGAGAGAAATATAGATTAATTTCAAAAACATTGTTTTGAGTGATATAAACCCATCTCAAAAACTTACATACTACAGGATTCTATTTATATGAAATTCTGGAAAGATACTACTATATGAACAGAGAACAGGTTGGTGGATATCAGATGTTAGAGGTAGAAAAGGAGCTAACTACAAATGAATAACATAAGGAATATTTAAGGATGAGAAAATTCTGTCTCCTGACTGTGATGCCTTGTATATTAATCTGTGCATGTGTTTTAACTCATACAGTTGTACGCCAAAAATAAAGTTTATTACATGTAAAAATTAACAAATTTCATTTACAAAAGAAAATAAAAATGAGAAGAAATGTTCATATTTTTCCTGCAATATATTTTATGTGAAAAAGAGAGTACAAAATTCTGTGTGTATAGTATGATTTGAATTTCACAAAACATGTACACGTGAATAAATATGTATGTAGTTCTTTTAAAATTTAATCCTCCTAAAAGTACAGTATTTAAAAATGTTTTTCTCTCAATTTATGATTATTTCTGAAAAAATTACACCTAGTTAATGGAAAGAAAGAAATATTAGACAAAATATAGAGGCAGATGAAGAGAAGAAGAAAAGATTGCAGTTAAATAATAACATAATTATAAAGTATTGTGGAAATTGTAGAATTTAGTTATCTAGTTGTAAGAATAGATCACAAGAAATTTGTTAACTGAGAAAATTAAGTCATTTCTGGTAAACTTCACAAGTCTATTTGTTAAAAGAAAGCCAGAAAACTTTAAGAGATGTTGTAAAAGTTTCACGGGAGAAAAACAGGTTTTCCTAGTTTTCTTATTTACCATTGCCTGGGATCAGAGGACCGCGACCCAATGACTCTACAGGTGGGGTGGTGAGAGAGATGAGAGAGATATGACTCACTATGCACATCTGTGATGTTTGTGTCAGGCCGGTGGGCTTGATTTTGACTGAAGTCGCCCTGCTCTCTTGGTACCATCTGATAAGGAGAGGGCTGCAGTGTGCTCTTTGATGTACAGGATTGGTGAATAAAAACAGGGGACTTGTAAATTCACCTGTAGCTTTTATGAATCACTTAAAGTCACTTGTCACCAAAGGTTAAAATCAGAAAGACGATAGCCAAAATAACTAAGCTGCTTTCTTACATGTATAAAAGCCTTACTTCTTCCCTTTGTGATTGTCAGAACAGTGTCAGAGAAAGTAAACTGCTGCTCGTCCCCCAGGCTGTCTCCTTTTCTTTCTTTAAAGGTCGGTGCTTTCCGGGGTCTCAGGTCTCCCTTTAGAGATACCACCAACAAAGTATGAAAATATTCTTCTGAAGACATTTTTACCCTTTTAGAAGTGATATTTTCTCAATATCACCTAAAAAACACAGTGATGGCCAACTTAACACACTTATTTTGGGAAGATGGGGAGAGTATGAATAAAGAAAACTGACTGTTTTGTGAGTTTATAATTTCTTTACATTTCTTCCTTTTATAAGTCTTATGAATTCCCTAGTATTTTTGTAGCACAGAATATAAATAAAAATATCTTTTATCTAATTTAAGCCCCAAAATTCTAAGATAAAATAGAATTTATATAAAGAAAACATATTCAGAAAGTGTCAGTTTCTCAAGAGAGTGATGAAAAGATTGACTCCTCCCTTATATGTTTACCTTTTTGAAAATCAAAGGTAATATATTTTTTTCATAGAAGATGCTCAATGGATATTTGTTAGTTTGAATTAAACAAATTGCTTGCTTACATTTTATGTATGTGAAGGAGCCCAATGTTCTCTATGTAAATGTCAGAATGAAACCTGCTCAGCTTTACATATTGTTTTGTACCAGTCCTTAGCAGTCTTAGTAGCTATAGTGTGATATGGGAAACAGAACTCAAAACCAGTGACACTGCTAATAGCATCAGAGAGTTGTCAGATTCCTTAGAGAAGTGAGTCACACTCATGAGCTTTGTAGGAAGTCTTAAAATATAATATGAGAGCAGTGTAGAAGTTATCTGGTGTTACACCTAGCAAGAATTTGTAAGACAGGTATGATGCATTTTTGAGGGGACAAATGTGATTAATACCATTATAAAAAATTTATATTTTTCTATTTAACACTTCTTAAGGTAACAGAATGCCCTAGGCACAGATTACACATATAAATGTTCTCTTAAAGAAGCTATGTCCAAAGTCATCTTTATTGAGAATTAGAAGAGAGAATTTTGAACGTTTTCTAGCCTATTAAAAGTTCAGTAATATGAATTACTGACATGGACAGAATCACATGCTGTATTTTCTTATGATACTAAGTTCCTAATATTTGGTTGAATAGACTATGTGCTTTAAATTTTAAAGTTTTTCCTAACTATCCATGTCAAAATAAAGGCATATCAGGAGATCTACAGACATGAAAATCATTAAATATGATGTTTCCATCATGTCCATTGCATCTAATGACAGTGACATTTGAAAGAAACTTTTGCCAATTTACAATTAATAGATTTTGACTACAACAAGAACTGAAATGAAGCTGGGGATTTAGCTCAGTGGTTCCACTGCCTGACTTTCAAGCACAAGGTCCTGAGTTCAATCCCCAGTACTCCCCCCAAAAAAAAGAATTGAAATGAAACAAAGACCAATTTCAGTAAGAAAAAATTTAAGATCTCTGCATCTTACTCTACTCATTCATAAAACAGAGATGGTAAAAGTACTGGTCACCTATGGTAGTTGTGAAGTCCAAATTAGTTAATATTGGTAATGTACATTTGTAAAGGATAATATTTATAAAAGGGATTCTCCTTGGAGAGTTTAACTTTGGTAAAAGTAATATGTCTGTTGTCAGAAAAGACAGCCAGAGGAGGCTGTGGTTAATTGTGATATTCTGGCCAAAGATTAAATTTTTTTTAAAAAGGATTACATTCTGGATGACAAAGACCCCACACAGTAGATAGACATACTGTCCATTTTCTCACTGACCTCTCTAAAAATCATTCTATGCCCTTGAGTTCCCCAAAATAGAGCACTGAAGTTGATAGCCCTTATATTGTCCAAGATTCCAGCCCTTGAGTAAACATAATTTCTTCCTAGCAACTCTCATCTTCTGAGCACTGAGTGCTCAGAAATTTTACCTGGAGAGAAGAATCATGTGATAACATTAAAGGCCTATGGATAAACTATCTCTATTGAGAAAGACCTGTGCATCTATAAAAGTGTAGAAAGTCAATGCCTTCCTCCTCTGTACAGATGGAGGCCTGGATAAAAAAATTCAATGTTTTAAAGCCATTAAGTCTAACAACCATTAAAGCCATTAAGTCTTTAACAACAAATGTAATTCTGCCATTAGAAGAAAAAAATCATGTTGACTTGTTAAAAAGGGGGGAGTAAAATAGACAGAATCACATTTTTTCAAAAAAATTCACTAATTCCCATTAAAATTAGGATTAAGAATTACATGAAATTTAAAAGTTATAAGGGATCACTTAACAATAAATTAGTTCCCATTCAAACATTGAATTTTCCAGAAAATTTGGAAGTATATAAGCCTGAGAAAGAAAATAAGAGTTACCTAATCAAGTACTTCACAAGAAATACAGTTTTATTGGTACTGTTCACCTTCAACAGGGTCAGAAGTACTCACCTACCCAATAGCAAATTATTCCTCTAATTCTATACATTCCTTACTAGGTTGTACTGTTTTCCCGAGCTGCCTCCTTCTCTGATGGAAGTGCAGTTCTTACCAATGCAATAAATATGCAGATATTTCAGAGATTCTCTGTAATGAAGGTTACCCTAAAACTGAAATCAAATCTTACATTGGGCTGTTTATTTAAACTCTCTTTCTTTTAACTTTAAAAAAATAGCAAAGGTCAACATTCCTCTAGAGTTGATGGCTTTAAAGTTTATGTTAATCAGCTTTTGAGCATTTGATTCAGTTAAGAATTCATTTGGTTTACACATAATTCTTTCTGATGTTGCCTTAATGGATGTTTTGGAAAAGTATTTCATCCAATCCAACAGGAAACCTAATATGAGACTTCTTGGAGAGAGTATTGGGGTGCCAGATTCACATCTTCCACTATGTATTTTATATAAACAGTTCAAATATATGATTGGGGAAAGAAAGTAAAAGGTACAGAGTTTTAGGGAGCAGAATCATTGTTATATGTTATATAGTCAAATATGAATACCATATAGTTCTCTATTTCAAAGATGTCAGTGGAATAGGAAATTTTATGAAATAATAAATGGCACTATGTGAAAGTAGAATGTATCAATTCAGATCACAATGCCATGTAATTTGGATAATAGGCTCACTAATTATTTTTGGAAAAATCAGGAAATTTTCACAGACCAAAAATTCAAGTGAATAGTGTTGGATTCAATAGAATTTACCAGGCAGAAGAAAAGAGGTGCATTTAAGGTGGATCAGTGAGTATTCTGGGAAGAGTGAGTCACTCTGTATAGTGAAGAATAGGGTTTATGGAATAGGAATGGCAGTGAAAAATTGGATTGGTTGGATAGAATAGACCTAGCTTGTCTAGAGTCTAGCATTCCTCCAAGGATTTGAGATGACTGAATTTCTAAAGTAGAGAGTAACAGGGTCATATTTTTTCTGCAGAAAAACATGGCTAGGGATTTCCAAAAGGTACCTTTAAAAAGATAAACAAATGGGAAATAAAGAAAGGAAAACCAAATCCTCTATTTAAAAAATTATCTAGGTCTGCTTGAGAATATGTCCTTACATGAATTGTTTCAAGTCTTAATCATTTGTTTCTTAAAATTATATCTTATCTGTAAAGTATACAAAGAGGTCATATTTTGATATAGAAGATCTAATTATATTCCCTCTTGGATTCTCATGTGTTTATAGCGGTTGTCATATGTTTAAATGGTAGTGCTTCCTCTTGCTGGTTGACTATGATTAGAAATAAAAATGAACCTTCATTCTAACATATAAAATTGATTAAATTGCAGTTTTTATAATTAAAAGTACAAACAGAAAACAAATAGATTTTTTCCCCTAGAGACTTTAGTTTCTTGTACATACTGCACCTTCAGTACAAATGTTCTACTTAAAACGTGAGGCAAATAGTATAGAGATGAAAACAGAAGATCAATAATACAGACCAGGCTATTTCAAACTATAGTTTTGATTTAAAGTCCTGGTATGTTTTTCCTTTTTCATTTTTGTTAAGTGAAAATTGACTAGTATTTTAGTAAGAACATTCAAAGATGACTGGAAACAAAGCTATGATGGAAAGCTATGGTTCAGGAATACCTGTATTGCTCAGATTAACAAATGGTAGACAAAGTTCCAGCATTCATCTTCCTAAACATCATCTCAGCCTAAAATTGATTCCCTTGGCTGAAAAATGGCCACAGAACTAGATAATTTTGTACTTGTGAGAAGCTAAGAACATATTATTTGCCAAACTATGTCATTTAAAAAGGGATTTTATTGTCATTTAAAAAGTACTTGTTATATTGGTTTTCTTTTACTGCTATAATCAATACTGAAAAGCTTAATGGGTAAAACAATCCAAATTAACTTTGGTTCTGGAAAAGACAATGCCAAGAGAATAAGAAGACAAATCTCAATCTACATGAAGTATTTGCAAAAGATAATATCTGATAAAACACTGCACCAAAGAAGATGTCCAGATTGCAAACTAGTAAACAAAATGATTTTCAATATAATATATCATTAGTGAAGTTAAAATGAAAGATGCCATTACGCACATATTAAAATGGGGAAAACTCAAAACATAAACAACAGATGATGGTAAGTATGTGGAGCAAAGGCAACTCCTTGCAAGTATTAATGTAATACTTAGATGACAATTTGGCAGTTTGTTCCAACCTCAAAATGCTGTCAATTTATAATCAATTTAACATTTTTAACCAAAGGAATTAAAAACTTATATTCTTAAAAATCAGTGGTACCTTGGTTTACAAACTTCATTTATTTTACAATTTTGGGGAAGAGAGCAGCATTTGTGTTTGTGTAGGGAAGATGGCTGTGGTCTTGTCACCTGATAGAGAGTTTATGAATGGAAGCAAAATTTTGCTAAACTCTTTTGTTTGTGAATTGAATTGTTTGTAAACTGAACTGTTCGTGAATTGAGGTATTATGATACCAGTATGTAGAAGTTTATAGTAACTGTATTCATAGATGTCAAAAGATGGAAATAAATATCTTTCTGTAGGATGGATGATTGAACTACATTCAGACTTTTAATTATCATTAAACCTTAAAATGAAATGAACTATCAAGTCATGAATATACATGGAAAAATCTTAAATGTGTATTACTATAAGAATCAAATCTGAAAAGATGAAATAATATGTAATTCTAAGTATATGACATTCAGGAAAAAACAAGATTTTGCAGACAGTAAAAAAATTCAGTCAATTTTGATTCAAATCTAGAGGTCTGAGTCCAAAGTCAATGATCTTAACTAAGAAATGATGCAGCTCTCTGAATACAAATCTACTAAGTTGGTCTTCTGAAACAGGTGCCAATAATTACCTACTGGAAAATTATAGAATGCTTAGACAAATAAATTTCACATTGAATTATTCTTCAATATATATGAAGACATTCATGTATAATTTATTGGTTTATATGAAAGTTTTTAACATTTCTTACAAGAAAATTCATTTCTCTTTTAATGAAAGCAAAGACAAAAGATGCCTCAATTTATTGCTTTTTGACTAATTTTTTATTCTTTCATGGGATCATATTTAATAAAGAAAAACTCTTGTCATTTAGATAATTTTAACAAGTCACTCAAGGAGTTTCCAGTTACTTAAAATATTTTACAGTTTTTTCAGAGATTGGTCAAGTGTTTGTGACCTTGAGTGTACTAGTATATGTGTATATATGTATATGTGTATATACACACACACACACACACACACACACACATCAAGGTAATTACCAACTAGGTGACTTATGTGAGTTTGCAGAATTAATTTCATTGTGTTAAGGCTCACTTTTATCATTTCATAAATACTGATAATGATAGCAGATCTTAGAGTTTGAGGGAAAAAGGTGATATAAGTAAAATATTTTATTGGCATATTATGCTCATATAACTTTATTATTGTATCATCATATTCTTATCCCTTTTGTGAGCTTCTCTGTTAAAGAATAACTCATACTAAGTATATGTGCTGCCTAAGCAAGCACAAGAATAACTCATACTAAGTGTGGTAAGTGTAACATGTCACAAGAGAGAGGCCTAACCTCAGGAACTTTTGAATATATTAATATATCAGACAAAAGGAAGTTCAGTTACAGAAAGAATTAAGATTGGTTATCAGTTAACCATAAGAATACAGAGACTATCTTGAATTATGCAGGTGGGCCCAATCACTTCTTTAAAATATAAGAGGAATCCTTAGGACATGAAAAATGAAGAGAGGACAGTGTGATAAGAACTTTCCCAAATGCTTCTGGCTTTGAAGTTGGAGGAAGGCATCATAAATTAAAGAAAGCAGGATCTTGAAACTAGAATGGTCAAGTAAGCTGATTTTCCCATAGAGACTCCAAAAAAGAAAATATTGCTGCTGACATCTTAATTTGTTAAGTCAGAACCATGTCCGACTTTTGATCAACAGAACTACATGATTAAAACATTTTGTATCATTTTAAGCCACTAATTTGTAGTAATTTGTTGTAGCAGCACTGAAAATTAATACTCTGTGCATCTGTGAATTCAATTGGATCTAATACATTTTTTGCAAGGTATCTGGGTTAGGTTTTCACAATATCAAGCAAATTTCTTTTTAGTAGCTTTCTATCATTCATTTCTCCTCTTGTTTTTATATACTGTATTCTTCATTGCCCTGGCAGCTACAAGTTAACTTCTATCTGAATGTCTACCAGCTTCCTTTTACTCAGAAGTCTTGGTGCTGTTCATTACATTCAGTGCTGGTGGCCTTCTGTCCTCCCTCAAGAAACTATTCAAGTATTTGTCACACATTCAACACTCTCCATTACAGAAATTCTGATGACCAGCCATTTGGCACAAAATATCTTCACCATACATTATTATTATTGAATAAAACTAACCTTGAGTTTAATGTAACTCCTCTGCTTCAAATACTCCAACTTCATTTAGAGTAAAGTTAACTTCCTTAAAATGACCAGCATGGTCAATAAGTTCTTCCTTCTCCTCCTACTCTCACCCATGCCTACCAAGATTTCAGTTCTGGTTCTATTCCCATCTAAGCTTAATTGTTTCTAAAATGATTGCATTGGCTAAGGAAGTAAAAAAGATAAATAATAGAGATATAATAATACAGCTGTTAAACTGCACATTGACCTTTGGCAGGAAGCAATAGTAAGGAAGCTTGCCTATATTCTCTGCTTCAATAGAATGATATATTTTGAGAATTTACTTTTGCATTTCTTGAATAATTTCTGCTGTTTTCTATGTAAATGGTTTGAACTCACCCATCTGCATTTTGCAGGCAGTACTCACTTCATTAAATATCATTCTAATGTACTTCTGGCTCATTAGTAACTATAGTAAGTTATTGTCTCCTATATGTGTTTTTCACTTGTTCCAGTGATGAAATGCATGATTTTGTATCCTATCCATTGAGATTTTATGAATATATAAAACTCTGCTGAAGAAGAGCAGGTGAATATGTTAAAAATGTAGAGAGTTTGCATTAAAAATTTATGAATCAGAGATAATTAATTAATTAATAGATAGTTCAGGCTTGCCTTGAACTCACTATGTAGCCTAGGCTGGCCTTGAATTTCCAGGAATCTTCTTGCCTCAGAGAGTCAAATATATTTTAAATGGATGAATTGATGGTAGAGCTTGTCGTTCTAATTCATATATTTCATGGACATGGGGAAATAGGGACACAATCATGTGGTTTTTATTCTCTTCTCAGAGTTATGATATAAAAATAATCATTTTTGTCCCACTTTCTACTTGTCTTTTTCTCCTCTTCCTTACTTGGCCTTCTTCTAATGTTTCTTATTCTTCTCTTCATCTGCCTTCTCTCTCCTTCCACTTTAGTAAACTTGATGATAGTTCATTTAGACACCACAATTTGAAAAATCTTTCAAATATTTTTATTTTCATATTTTATTTAGTATTAATATTTCAATATATTTTTGAGATATCAATGATTCAATTTTAACCCTAAAATTAAACATGTTCTTAAAAATAATGATACTGCAAAGAATTACTTCATTTTGGTTGTAGCAAGTTATAAAAGACTATTGTTCTCATCCCAATTACCTCAACAAATCCAAATAAGCTATATAATCACAGTTTATGCTTAAGCCAAAGAGAACCAAAAATTAAACAAAAAAAAAACTGATGTGAAGACATAAAATAAATCTAGGAAGGAACAAAAATTTTATGACAGAGGAGATCCACTTCTGCATTCATTCTTAGGTGAATAGAGAGATAAGGTATCCTCAATCATCAGTCTAAGAAGAAATCAACTTGTGGTTTAGTACAGAGTATAATCCAGGGAAAAACAGAAGAAAAGCTTCACTGCTCCCATATGTTCCCACTAGTTTCAATGAATTCTGGCTCTGCTGACTCCAAATTAGGGCAATAAATGAGATCTCAGGAAACTACTGTAGGTATTCTGGGATTTCAGCTGAAGAAATTGTGAAAGTTAAGGTAAAGTGACAGCTTGATTGACTTTGGGATCCATTCACGAGATTAGTGAAATATACTTCTGTGTGATTGGTGGAAAGCACAGCCTTGGGGTCTATGTCTGGTTCCTTGCCCTTCCTTTCTGGCTACATTCCCTGTTCTACTTCCTAGCTACCATGAATTTAGCAGCTTTACTGTACCACATCCTTTCATCTGCTATGGCACCAGCTGACGATGGACTCCCCCTGAAACTGTGAGCCAAATTAAACATCTTCAAATTGTGGGTTTTAGGTGTTGGATATTGTGTCCAACAATGAGAAAGCTGACTAAGATAGAAGACAGAGAAGAAATATTGGTAGTTACTATTGGCCTCAAAGTATGTTTTGGTTTTCTGATTTGGTGGGTTTGAAATGTGCTTCTGAAGGAAAACTTATGCAGGCATCTCTTAAATGCTTCTGCTTCAGAGTCTGAAACTTAACCTTTAGAATATCCAGAACTTGGCCCAGACAATGTCATTTAAGAAGGTTTGATACCTTCAAAATTAGTTTGGGAAAATTGTGTTTTCAGTCAATACAAGCCTTTAGAGTTAAATTGGGCAGAAAAAAAATGTGTACAATGAAGAAAAGGTGAAAGCAAAAGTCTATATAATATGTTCCACAGAAAGGTAATTATTCAGTATATGAGGAGTTACTATGTATATAAAAACTTTTATGAGTAATTAAGTTTGGAAAACTAAGATTTAAATAGAGTCATCTATTTTCTATATTTTGGAAATATCTTACCTTTTTTTTGGCCAGTATGTGTAGAGTATCGAAAAAATCTATGATAAAGTTTGGAGTGTTATCTTACTTTAGCAGCATACCTCCAACATTTTGTAGAATGCTGGTTGTTAATATAGAATAATACCATTACAGCAAAATTGCCTGGGGTTGAGAGTGAGAAAAATTTGGAAGATTAATTATATTTTGCTTCAGAGCAAATTCAACTTTTTATGTCCAACATTTTTGAGCATTTAGTGAAGATAAAAATTTATAGAATGATTTACTCTCTGGCCATTGAATGATAATTAATTTGTGAATGAAGTACACATTTAATCAGAAAAGTTTGTAATCTAATATTCATTAAAATGACCACTTCTTGAAAGATAGAATTTCTTCAGTGTCTCATATAATATGAAATAATGTGATAGTACTTTAATTATGAAGTACCATCTGGGTATGTTAGGAGTAAAATTTGAAGTGCCTTTTAAAAAAATCACAATTCAATAAAAGGGATATTATTTTGTATATAGAGTAATATAGTACCTCTTCATTCCTAGTACTTTCAATTCTAATTATTTTCTATTATGAAAGGAATTCTACTATGCAATTGACATATTGAAAGAATATAAATACTAAGTCATGTGAGGTATATATAAATGTTGATCTAGAGGTCAATTTTGTTAAATCTTAATATAGAAAAAATGAATGTGAAAATAATCTTCCTATAAATCAGGAATAACCAATGGGCATCAAATATAAAAAGTGTAATTGTAAAATATTTAATTTTTTAAAAGTAAGTTTATTGGTACATTTTAGATATACATAATGATCATATTCATCATAGGGAATTTGTATGTGTACATAATATATTTTGTTCTTCTTTTTTTCCATTCCCTTACATTTTCTTCAACCCTTCTTCCCCTTCTTGTTTACAAAAGCTTTGTTTTCATTTTTTCCCTACTTTTCTCTTTTTTTATTTTCCCTTCCCTTTCTAGTTCCCCATCCTAGTTGAACACTTTCTTCATTTTTTACAATATCTATTATACACTTTGGTTTTTATTTATACTTTCAGCTTCTCACAGAAACAATGTGATATTAACACATGTGTCTGATTTATTTTATTTGACTATGATCTCAAGGTTTATTCATTTACCTAGAAATGTCTCACATTTATCCTTCTTTATGGCTCATTGGCACTCCATTGTGTGCACATGTATGTGTGTGTGTGTATATATATATATATATATATATATATATATATATATATATATCTTCATCCCTTCATTGGTTGACGGGCTTTGGGGCTGTATCCAAGATTTAGCTATTACAAACTGTGCTGCTATAAACATGGGTGTGTATATATCATTGTGGTTTGATGTTTTTGATTCTTTTGGCAAGATATCAAAATCTTGAAGGGTAATAGCTAGGTAAAATGGAACCTCCAGTTTTTAAAACACACATTGCTGAGCCCATCCCCATAGTTTTGGATTAAGTAGATCTGGAGGTAAGAATTTATATTTCTAGAGTGTTAAGAAACCAAGATACAGGAGAGGCCAATGGGAAATTGGAGGGCTTTATTTTAGGTCAACACTGGCTCAAGAGACTAATGGCTAGAGGAAGAGCCTTGAACTAAGAAAAGTTCCAGATTTTATACATTTGGTCAAAAGGGGCTGGTCTTTCTAGTGACTTAGCAAGTGAATTTACTTGAAACAGGACAAAGTCAAATAATTTTGTAATTTAGTCTTGAAAGAAGACAAAGCCTTGCAAATCTTGTGATGACAAGATGATATAAATGTTGTTTATAGGACATAGTTTCCAATTTTATCTGCACCAGAACAAGGAGTTGTATCTATAGGTGATGGGGAGTTGATTCCAGAGTGGGGGGACTGCTCAAGACTTGGAAAAACTTATTTTCCTTAAAGTCCTGCTTCATTTCCACCTTTGATGGTTTTTATATCAAGTTTTATTGGAGACCATCATCATCATTATTAACAATTTTTTTGTCACATTGTGGTGGCTCTCTACTGAGTAGAGCTTGGTACTTGGGTAGCACCATTAGTTGGTGGTTTTGTGTCTATCTGAGTCTCTATGGCTGACTGAATATTTTACAAGTAGGGGTAAGATCAAGGGAGAGTTATAAAAAAGAGGATAAGAAACTTATATTGTTGTTGTAACTCTATGTTGATCTTTAAGCTTTAACTGTGCTTCAACTCATCGGGTTCTGAAGTGACCAGAGCAGGGCTGCCATTTCCTCAGGCTTTAGTTAGTTTTTCTGGCTGACTAACGCAGGGCTACTGTTTTTGGTGGCAGCCCAATCTTGTTGCAGGATCAACTGGTTCAAGTGGTCTGGATGTTGCTGGGTGGTCTACCTGTCTTGGGCCTCTGGCTTTAGCCAACTGTGACAAATCTAAGGCCCAGTTCCTGTAATTTTAACAGTAGTGGGGGTGGATAAGATTACAGTATGAGGCCCATCCATATGGACCCCAGAGTTGTTGTATTTTATTTTTTTGACCCAAAGTCTATGGGCTTGAAGGAGTGTATTTGGTCTGTTAGGCTTATAGGCATTTTCTCTTATATGACTATTTTTCAAACCTGTATCTTTTTTTAGAGTTAATTTTTTTTAGCTTGTAGAGATTACCCTTAATTTGGTTTATAATTGGGGGTGTCCAGCTGAACAAGATTTCATATGGGGTATAACCAGTTTGTTTGATGGGGATCCACTTGACTCAGAGGAGGACCATAGGAAGGACTTAATCCCATCTCAAGTGGGTTTCTTGGAAATTTTTTTAGCAATTGTTTGAGTGTCTGGTTTATGTGCTTTATTTTTGAGCTCTGTGACTGGTAGGCTGTTTGTAGTTTCCAGTTTATTTTTAACATCTGTGAGTTTCTAGATTATCTAGGCTATGAATGCCAGTCTATTGTCTGACGCTAAGGTCAGGGGTAGTCTAAATCTTGGGATGATGTCTCTTAACAGTACCTTAATTATCTCTTGTGTCTTTGTTTTTTGGATGATGGAAGCCTCAACCTATCTTGAAAAGGTACAGATGAACACCAACATATATTAATAGCCTCCCACCCCTGGCAGTTCACATTGTTTTTATAAGTTTTTATAAGGGGCAGTACCCATTTCCTGAATACCCAGGGGCTGAGTGGGCCCTTTTCTGGGGTTGTTTTGAACACAGGTTAAGCGTTGTTTATATATAATTTAGGTGATGACAGTGAGCTGTGGCACATAGAAATGACAGTCTAGCAACATTTCTAGTGCTGTTTTTGACATGAGTCCCTTGATGGAATTGTTTTATAATCCTAGGGGCTATCAATTCAGGGATGGTCACCATTCTGTCAGCAACCTTCTATCATCCCCCCTTATATAATCTCTAGATTCTTGGCCAAACCAGGCTTTTTATTTGAAGAATAATTTGGGGTCACTGGGAGAAGAGGCTCTGTCATGAAGGACAAGTCTAGGGACCCTCTTTTGAATTATGGGGCCATCATAGCATCCCATTTTGTTTTTTGTTTACCTTTGTTTTTTTCTGACTTTCTATTTCAGGCCTCTGATATCCTCTGGCGTATATAACACCCACTTTCCTTGGGGTCCATACAGCATCTAAGAGTTTTAGGATTTTTTTCTTTATATTTATTTTTTTCCTCATCAGTCAAGAGCCTGTCTTTTTTATACATTGCCTCATATACATGTAACATTGCAAAGGCATATTTGGAATCGATAGAGACATTAGATTTTTGTCCATTGCCTGTAAAAGAGCCCTTGTAAAGGCTACTAAATTTGCCTTCTGGGCTGAAGTTTCAGTGAGTAGAGTCTGGGCCTCCACCACAGAGTTTAATGTTATTACTATATATATTGCCCCTTTGACCCCTTCTAACACAAAACTACTCACATCTGTGAAATATTTAACATCTCAGTCTCTGGTGGGGGGTGATCTGTGAGATCTCCCCACTTTGAGAATACTTCATTCACAACTTTTACACAGTCATGAAGGGGGTGGGTTCAGGTTTGACTGGGAGAAAAGTAGCTGGATTGAGAGTATTTATTGTCTAGGGTTATGTGGAGATTTTTACATAGCAGCCCTTGCTTGATATCAAGTCATCCATGGATTTGATAACCAATGGTTCTCTGTCTGATCTATCAAAGTTATGACTGAGTGTAACATATGGATTTTCAGTTGTTATCTCAAGATCAGCTGTTTAGCTTTCTATGTCAGCTGGGTAATAGTGGCAAGTGCTCTGAAGCATGGAGGCCATTCCAAGACTATGTAGTCTGTTTTAACAAGTATGCCACTGGAAAATGTCAGGATCTCATGAGACTTTTATGGCTATTTTGTTGTTGTTGTTGTTCATGGACATATAGGAAGAAAGGCTTGATTATGTCTGGCAGTCACAAGGCTGGTGTCTGAGTCAAGACTTTTTAAATTTGTTTAAATATTCTAAGGAAGGGCTCCTTAATTCCTCCCTTTGTTGCTTTATATAGGAGCTGATCCATAAGTCAGAACATTGGGACCCAGATATGGCAGAAACTCATTGGCCCCAGAAACTCTTTTATATGGCACCTGGTGGTTGGAGTTGGGAAGGCAAAGACAATTTGCTTTTATTTTATGTCTAATTAGTGCTACCTCTGGACCACTACAAAGTTTAGATATTTGACCTCTTGTTGGCAAATTTGTGTCTTTTTTTGATACCTTATATGTAGCCCTCTAAACTAAGTGAAGGAGGTATTTAGTTCTTTGATAGTAGTCCTCTCAGTTTAGGGACTGTTAAAAAAATGTAATCTGGGCTGGGGATTTAGCTCAGTGGTGCTGCTGCTTGCCTCACAAGCACAGGGTCCTCAGTTCAATCCCTAAAACCAAGAAAAGGCCATCTATACATTGTAAAAAGGTCATCTATATATTGTAAAAGGGTATGACTATTCCTTGGTGTGATGAAAAGCTTTCAAGTTGGTGGCCAGTGCCCTTCTAAAGATTCTATAAAAGTTTCTGAACCCCTTGAGGAAGTTTCATATAGGTTAGCTTTTTAAAAAAATGTTCATGTCAGAATCTCCCCACTGAAATACCAAAACGGGTTGGTTGGTGCAAGGTGGAGACAGAAAAAGGCATTTTGTCTGGTGGCTCAGACAATTTGGGCTTGTAATTTGTAGAGTAAATTTCTTCCCAGTAGGGGAACTGGGAAGTTTGGAAGATATACGAACTCAAGTTGGACTTCTTTTTTCCCTATGACATTTCTCTTAGACTGGAAAAATGGCCACTTTTATGGGACCTCAGTGGCTCTAACAATAGTCATTTGCAGTTTGATAATAGCCCAATGGGCTGTGTTATTATCAATTGTTTATCTTTATTATCTACCAGAAAGTCTATCAGTTGGCCCCCTACTTTTATTGTGACCAAGGACTCAGGGGAATAAAGAGATGCAGTTTGCTCTTTTCTAGTCCTAATAACTTTCAGTTCTTGCCAGTCTAATGAGGCCAGCATCTGTTTTTTCCCAGGGGTGACAGCCTTTTGCAGGTGGCCTCTTAGTTTTGGAAATTTTATCATCTCTCTTATTATTTTCTGGACACTGATCATTCTACTGTCCATACTTTTTACATCATGCACATTGATCTCTGTTGTGCCCGGATTGTGAAGTCCCCAAAGACCACCAGGGAGCCGATTCCAATGTAAACACATGAGGGTCATTTATTCAAGCTCGAGCAGGGGCACTCAACTATCACCGACACAGCAGATCAGGATTGAGAGCCCCGAATTTCAAATCAGCAGGGTTTTTATTGTGGCTACAGCAAGGTTTGGGGATTTTCCATTTAGCAGTTACATGATTGGTTGATATTTAGCAAGCATGGGGTGTACATAGAGGGGTCGAGGGGTGGCTACATGTAGATTTTATGGGAAAAAGGAACAATCAGCACATTGACAGAATGTTCTATAGATAATGGGCCTGGGAGCATCTGTTTTCTGGGCAGACAGAGGATTGAGTTAGGAGCTGTGTCTTTTTTTTATCTGTTGTCCCACAGCAAGGATGTTTTATCATTATTTTATGGGCACAAAGGAGACTAGGGGAACAGTTGACTTTAGCGAAGTGGAATTTATGTCAAGGCCACTTTACTGTCTTATTCCAAGATGGAGTCAAACTTTAAAATGGAGTTAGTTAGGTCTCACAATCTCAACTACCTTTGGTTGACTGGCAGATCCTGGCTTGATTTGGGTTCTGTTTTGCCCATGTCTGTGCCTTGTCCCTTAGTGATATTTGTCTTTTTTACTATGAATGCTGCTGTGGGCAAATCTGTTTTCTTTTTTGAAGCTCTGATTTAGCCTGTTGTTTTGTTGTCTTTTTTGTTGTTTTTGCTGAGCTTCCCAGTAGAGTTGATTTTTTTTCTCTTAGTTTTAGGCTTGGTTCAAATTATGAATGTCTTATAATATGTCTCCAAGGAGGGCTGTAGCCAGGTTGGTTGAGACTGGACTATATTTAACTGGGAATCAATGTAGGGAAACTGATCTGGGTGTCCTCACTTAGTCTTCTGTTCCCAGTTATCATCCTATAAATCATCCTATGTTGGGAGCAATGCTACATAATTCTAGGGAAAAATCATTTGAGTAGGCCTAGTTCTCCTGCCTACAGGCCAGGAAATGTAGGGAACAGGGGAAGGGGACGGGAGCATTACCAGAACCTCTGCAGTAAGTCCTAATTTCCTGCGGGCCAGGGCAGTACACGGTAAATTACAGGAATGGTAGACAAATGAGACTGAGAAGAAGCTGAGCTTTGGGTCTGATCAGTGCTGCTCTGGGCAGCAAAGACAAAGACCCCCTAGCTTGCAGCACCTTTTATTCAGTACATGGGGAAACAAATGTAACAAGTGAAATGCAGAGTTCAGTACTTCACATTGGGATAAACAAGGTGAAACAGAAGACTGGGGGGCAGTGGAAATCTAAGAACAATGAGGAACCATGCAGATGAAGATTTGGTTCCTCCCTGGCTTCTCCCACAGGTGTGGTCTTGTCCTGGAGCATTACAGCATTGCTGATCTCTGAGGTCTCAGTTCTGACAGGAAGTCAAAATGCAATTATTTCTGGAATGTCATAGCTGGCCTGTAGGCAGGAGAACTAGGCCTACTGAAATGATTTTTCCCTAGAATTATGTAGCATTGCTTACAACAATCCTATACACACATTCAGTCATTTCCCTGCAATTATCCCCTCAGCTGACCAACATCAAAGGAGAACCAATCTACTTTATGCTGTTTTTAACCTCTGGTGGCTCAACTTTACTCCATAGTCCTTTGTATATCCTCTTTTAAATTTTTTTAAACATATTTTAATGGGATGGATTTCAGTGCTTTTCCTCCAATATCTACTCTGTTGAGACACAAAGCATTTTCTCAAGCACTTTCATTTCAGATCAATTTGATTGTCCCCTTCACAGAAATTTTTAGGAGGAACAACCTGAGTTTCACTAAACTTACAAGCATTTGTTCACTAAACTAATGACTTTTTTTTTTAGTAAAAAAGCTTTTCCTTGACACACATAAGCATTCCAGTCTTGTCATTATCTTTCTTTTTATATCTCTAGAAGGGCAAAACTTTTATCATATAAAATCTTCTCATATGAAAAGTATATCTGTCATACTTACAGAATTTTTTAAAATCTCATTTACTATAAATCTTCTATAAAAAACTTGTCAACAGCCACTTGGATTTTAAAGTGTCTCCCCTCTTCTTTTTTCTTCTCAGATTGTTACATTTTAAATTTGACTCACTGCCAAAACACTCCTAAGTAACCATGAATCAGTGTTCTTGTCTCAAACCAACAGAGGGCAAAGAAAAGAGCAAGTTAACCATTACTACAATTCAAGAATTTGTAATATGCAAGAAATATTTTAAGCACATCAATTTAAAAACTCAATTCAAACTGGAAACCAAAAGTACATTTATAAATTAGCTAAAATTTGTGATTTGATTTCTCCTGTGAAACCTCCTTCTGGCTAGCAGGACATGGTTGCAGTTTCTTAACTTTGGCCATTCAGCTCCAGGCTGGAGTTCTCCTGGCTCCCAGAAACCTACAGGCATGCTAGGCTGGTAATGCCAAGCAAGCACTGGCTTTGGGGCTCTAAAAACTGGGAGTGCTGCTCACACTGTCTTGCTCTGTGCTCTCCAGTGCTTTTCCAGTTTTTTCATTCCATTTACTTGCATGCACTCATGCATTTCCCTATTCCCTTTTTTTTTTTTTTCTGACCTGAGGTTGTAGGTTTTATCCCACTGCCCCTGAGTCTGACTATTTGGTGCACTTGGGTGTGGGTTTCATCTAACTCCCCTTGAGTCTGATTACTTGGCACTCTCATTTATGAGCTCCCCTTCCCATGGGCCATGGCCACCCTTGTTGACCTGGGTTATAGATTTCATCCAACACCCCCTAAATCTGATTACTTGATATACCCTGGAGAGGTGATCAGGCTCCCCCTACTAGCCTTACAGTCCTGCTTCTGGGCCCCAAAACCTTACTGCAGTTCTTCATCCTGCTATCATGCCAGAAGCATCCCGAATACACTCAGGTTCCATTTGTGCTGACATGGGAGGGTTCTCTGGGCTGTAGGAGGGTCAATTTCTTCTTCAAGCTGAAGTCTCACTTGGTGATGCCAGAGGTCTCAGGACTCCCCCAGCTTGCGCCCTGTTGGACCCGCAGGAAAATGAGACAGCAAATTTGTTGACTCTAGTCCCTTGATAGTCTAGAAAATGTCATAGAGTCCAAGAGATAGGAGAGACCATTGGGAAACAGGAGGACTTTATTTTAGGTGAACACTAGCTCAATGGACTAAAGGCTAGAGGAAGAGCCTTGAATAAAAAATAGTTCCAGTTTTTATAAATTTGATCCAAGGGATTGGTCTTTCTAATAACATAGCAAGTGAGTTCACATGAAACAGGACAGTTTTATACTTTAGTCTTAAAGGAAGGCACACCCTTATAAATCTTATAAGAACATGGTGATGTGAACTTTGTTTATAGTACATAATTGTCAGGTTTATCTGTACCAGAACAAGGAGTTACAGCTACAGTTGAGGGTGGGCTGATCTCGGGGGGGGGGGCACTGTGCAAGGCTGAGAAAAACTTGTTTTCCTTTAAATCCTGCTTCAACACAACTGTAGATGATTTCAATACTGTTAGTCAAGGAACCACTTGTTGAGAAACACTATGCCAGAAAATTCAGACTAGAAACGATATAACAATTTTATTTGACAAGATGTTGGGAGTCACAACTTTTTCTAATAACTGGCCTTCTTCATTCCAAAAGATAAACCTGATTTTTTCAGTGAGGGAAGAAGAAATATTCCTGCTTACTGTCAGTTAAAAGCAAAGCAAAACAAAAAATTTTACAAGTCAACAATGTGCTACTTAATAGAACTACAAAAATCAGCCCAAGGATTCCTGAATTAAGAAACCACAAATAATTTTGTGATAAAAGATATTTGAAGGGTAATAAGTAAAGGCTGAGAGAAATCTCACAATGTTCTGGAAGGTAAGAGTATGCACACTCTGTAGGGTCCTGGTAGTCTCCCAGATTATTACAGGGGTGCAAAACATGAGATTTATTTCACTTTAGCGGAAAAGAAAAATTCTTCTCTTCAAGTGAATATATTTGTACATATACTGTCTTTCTTTGTTTATTCTTAATTTATCCCTCAGCATCAATATAACTATTCACCTTACATGCAGGAAGCAAATTCAGTTTAAATTATCCATGAGTTTTTATCTCTTGTTTCAAAAGCAATCTTATTCAGAGCATTGCAAGTTGTATTCTCTCATAAAATGTCTAGCACATACAGTCTATTTTTGAAGTTTTCTATTAAAAGAGAAGGAAAAATTCACAATATTAATGAGAATGTGTGTATACGGTATTCTATAGATCCGTAAGAAAACTGAAATGTAAGAAAAAAAAAAAAAAAAAAAAGCTTGAATTCACCTCCCAAGATATGGTAGTGTCTATTTCCTTATACTTTCTTCCATGACATTCAATTCTGTTTCTTTACTTTTTGAGGACTTCAAAGGACTCTTCATAAAAAGTAGTTAAGATAGTGCTAAAAAAACAAAAGTCACATCACACTAAGGCATAAGATCCAAACCTGAGGTAATTCTCTGGCTTGTTCCATCTGTGGAAAGAAAGCTATTACTGGTTTTGACAGATTAGCTGACCCCACACAAAATTCAAATTCAAACTCTCTGTTTGAAATTCAAGTAAATTGTCCAAACATTAATCACTGGGGTTAGGTGAAGGGTGGCTTCACCAGTTTTCAGCCTTTGCCTTAAGATGAAAGCAGTGAAGAGACCTCCTAGGGTGGAGAGAAATAGAGAGAATCTCATCAGAGAACAGAGACTGACATCATTTTCTCATCTCCACTCCCACTGACTTCAATCTACTCAGACTTCTTATAAGGAAGAATTGTGCTGCAGGATAAAATTTTAAACTTCTCTAATAGTATTACAAGTGGATTGAGGCATATGATAATGAGTTTAATATCTTGGATGCAGAAGGAACACTGGATTCTTGAAAGTACTTTAAATGTTATTAGCTAAATGAATTTCATTTTAGTTTTTAAATTTAGATTCTAAAGCACAGAGATAAAGAATAGATGGTAGATAGATGATAAATAGATAGATAAAAAGACTCAAAAGAAGCTTCACAACTTTATTTTTGTGTTATGCATAAGATTTCAAAGTATGGGCCTCAAACATCTTTATCAAAATATCAAACATCCTTATCAAAATAGTTAGTTTGATTATAGGAAAAGCTCTAAATTTGGCCTCCTCAAACATATAGAGTTGTTTAAAACCTATTTCCTTTTTGTCATCCCAAAGAAAGGATAAATAATAAGATGAAAAATAATATTTTTAACACTTATTAGATTTTCACTCTTGGCCAATGCAACTTTTTGTGCATTATCAAATTTATTACCAGTATAATTTAATAAAGTAGATAATATTATCATGCTTGGTTTTTTTTTTTGTTTGTTTGTTTTGGGTTTTTTTGGTACCAGGATGAACTCAGGTCCTTGCACTTGTGCAGCAGGTGGCAAAACCACTGAGCTAAATCCCCCGCCCTTATCATGCTTTTTTTATGAGTGAAGAAACAGAAATCTGGGAAAGTTAAAAAAAATGTTTTCAGATCACAGATCCAGAAAGAGTATTTACAGAAAATCAAGCACAGGTGAAATAACTGATGATGAGCTTGCTGCACTGATTTTCATAGACAAATCTCTCTGTCCTTCTCTATTTACAACTGACTCCACCAAGGTTCTTGGGCCTCGCATGCAAATTATATGTATCAAAGTAGCATCAGCAAAAACACGCAACTTTTAGAAGTCAAGTATTAACGTGTGAGATGATTTGTATCAGCAACTATGTGTAAATGTGTTGTGTGATTAAAGGTTTAGGCTAGTGTGAAGAACTGTGCTGTCCAAGAATTTTAATTCTAAAAACAAAAATCCTACAAATTCTGAGGTTTTGTAGAAAAACTCCTTGTTCCCTTCTTTCAGTCTTATTTTAGATGAATACAATGAGAACTAAAAGCAAAGCTATTATAGTATGAGAACCAAATCTAAAAATTTGAAATACAAAATGTACTGAAGTAAAAAAAGTTTTGAGCAAGTAAATGAATACGTTTTTATTCTAATTTTAGAGCATTTCAGTTTTCAGATTTTTAGATAAGTGATGCTCAACCAGTAAACATTATGCAAATATTCTAAAATCCAAAATACTCTGAAACCTGAAACACTTCTTGTCCCCAGCATTTTGGAAAATGAATAATCAACTAGTACAGACTGGTTTAGAATGCTAGGATATGGGATACTTCCTTTCTTTTATGTTAAACAATACAAGAATGAGCCAACTTAATTTCATGTCTCAGGAAATACTTGTTCTTGTAACTTGGTTATGCCACCACTTCTACTTATAAGGAAAATTCTTTGCCAAACTAGTGATTAGCCTCATGACATAGTAAAAACTAGTACAAATATTCTTACTAAGTGTATAAGAGGTCACAGTCTTTCTCAGACAAGTGGCAAGTCTAGGTGGAAACTTAAGTGAGAAAGCCACTTCACTTTTACAAACTAGATTATGATATATGGGATTTATTCAACTGATGGAACCTGGGTCTCTTAGTGTCATAGTTGCAGCTTGATTTTAACCTGCTCCTTAATGTCTTATAGATAGTAATTTAAATAAATATTGAATTAAAAAATTGAGCAGATTTGGTCCTATGTCTGTGAGTCATATCAATAAGAGCAGCAAATACACTGGTATTCTGTTTCTTTTCAAGTCAAGGCAGTATAAAAATGAGTAAATATGGTTGAGAGAAATTATTTCATAAGATATTTGCATAACTTGTGAACAAAGTAATGACAGTCCACTGATAAGCATACTTGGCATTTGTTCTTTCCTCTCAAGGTAAAGGTTTTGCAAATAGAATTTCTAAAGAATAGTATGAACAACCAAATGGGTAGCTTATAATACTTGTTCTGACCATACAGTGCCCTCTTTTATTTTTAATTTCATTTCTACCTTTTTCTTTTATTTTATGAATCAGAAACATTTTAAAAATTTTCTTTTGGAGCTTCTACCTATGGGCACTAGATTAATTTTTAGTGCACAATGTCAGGCCTGCCTTAAATCATCGGAAAAAAATAAATAGGCTGCTTTTAGCAAATACCAGAAGCTTCCCAGTAAGCAAGACAAATGAAATCAAAAATGTGGTTTACAACCCCCTGGCTCCCAACAGTACAGTAATTGTATACATACCCGATCAGACTGTCCAGAGCATCCTTAAGCATCTAAGTCATAAATATGTCAACCTAGATTGCTTAGCCCCTTCAATACTATATAAGCATAATTTCTTTCCCAATTAATTGGTAATATCTCTCTCCTCTAGTATTAACCCATCCTCTCAGGGATGAAATCTCTCCCATCTAGCTGCCACTATCTCTCTCTCTCCCATTGTCAGCCCATCCACACATAGATGTGATAAACGACTTTTCCCATCTAGTTGCTAAAATCTCTCATTTCTAGTCCCTGTTAACTGGAATAAACTTTTCTTTTTCTCACAACAGAAGAGCTTGTTTTTTGTTGACAAGTGGATTCTTTATAACGAACAAGAACTCATATTGTCTACCAGAAAAGGAGTTCAGTCTAGAATCATTATACTGAGTATAGCATAACTGAAGTTTCAGGTTAGTAACTGTGGTCTTTATTGTTGCTTGATTATAAAATTAATCAGAGACTAAAAGAAGTAGAATGCAGGACAAATATAATTCCAGATCAGAAAAGAAATCAGAAGCTGGAATGGCTCAGAATCTAAAAGATAGGAAATAGGTAGAGGCCCAATTTCATAAATCTTTCTGACTCTAAACTAATCAGGTTTTGGGGGTTTTCATCTGATTCCCACTGATCTTAGAAGACTTAGAAGATGTAAGTTACAGAGGCCAAGCAAATCGTGTGGTCCACAAATCAGGGTGTTGGTGAATATAAATATTAAACTGGAATTCTATTTACTGGGAAATAATTCTCTGTGGGTCTTTCATATCCTGCATGCTTTATGTGAAATGCACAAATAGCTTTTTGTTTTACATTATATTTTCAAAGACATGCACTTAGCAAAGAGCCTTGAATAATAGACATGCAATTCTTGCTGGAGCAGAGGGCACATTTGTTTAGTGCTGTGTAAAATAGAAAAAAAAATTTTTAAAAGATAATGTCTCTTTACAGCACAAAAGCAGGAAGACTTGGCTGCAGCAGCTTATTGCAAAAGATTTTTTTAACACGTAAATAGAATAAAATCTCAGCCCTTTCTCAGTACTTAACACTACCTGATTCAATTTGTCCTGCACTGTTTGTTCCCTAGGTAGAGCAGAGAGACAGTGACTCTATTCCTTCTCTTGAATTGAAGTTATTCTTTTCCCATACTCTCCTTCCTTTTCGCACTGGCAGCATAATGGAAAAGAAGTTGGCTAAATCCTTGGTCTGTCCTTCCAATATGTAAATGTATTCAGGGTGGAAAATCTCATAACCTTGCCTGTCTTTGTCTCCTGGAACATTTCCATTCAAAATGCTAACTAGTGATCTTCCACTGTAATCTGAAACATTTCTCCCACCATACCTTCTAACTTAGAGTCTAGGTCCACTTGTTAGAATCCATTTTACAAAATCCACTTCATTGATTTAGACAATTTTCTGAATGACCAGTTTGCCAAATTTACATGTTCCATTAACCACATATTTTTATAGCACTTTTGTTTTAACGGCTATTGAAGATTTCTATTACGATTGGGGGGGGCTTGGTTAATGTTATGCTAATAATAGCCTTATATGATAGTTTTTTTTTTTCCTCCTTCATGATCATTCTGTACCTAAACCTGATAGGAGGGAAGCATAGTTCTGCTTAAGGGCAGACCAGGGAACAAATCATTATGAAAATAGGCTTTTGGGGCCTGGGATTTAGCTCAGGGATTGCCACCGTCTGTCTGTCAAGTGCAAGGTCCCGAGTTCGATATCTGGTACCAAAAAAAATAGGCTTTTGGTAGATCAGTTCTTAATGAAATGGCCTACTTCTTGGAATTTCAAGAATTTAAATTAAATAAGCCCTGTTGATTTTTACTTTAAAAAGTATATTCTCTTTCTACTAAATAAGAACCCAATTCTTAGAATTTGTAGAATAAAAACATAGTACAGTAGGGTAAAATAGCATTGAGTTGTATACCTCCTGCTTCCCACAAAAGTAGAACTGTTATCAAGAAAGGTATTCCGAGTTTTATATATAAAGTACTGGCAAATACTTTGGAACATGGCATTCTGCTCATCTCATGATAAACGAAACTGGTTTGTGCTGGTAAGTAAAAGATTTCACAGCAATAGCACTGCAAACCCTATAAGAAAGTAAAGCCTCATTATGGTTTTGATTTCCATTTCCATGATTCCATGATTGTTAATAATGTTGAGTGTATTTTCAGGTGCTTACTGCCCATTTGTATATGTTCTTTGGAAAAATATTTATTGAGAACCTTTACCTATATTTTCACATTCGATTGTCTTTAATATTTATCTGTATCATTTATATATAGATACAAATGCCTTGTCAAACATGATTTACACATACTTTCTCTGTTTTTATGAGTTATCTTTTCCTTTTATCTATCCTATACTTCAAAGTACAAAAAAGTCTTGATGAAGTCCAGTTGGTCTATTTTTCTTTGGTGCTTTTAATGTCATATTTAAGAAATTCTTGTTTATTTTATGGTCATGCAGATTTATTCCTATATCCTGAAAGTTTTAGTTTTGGTGCTTACATTTAGGTCTTTGATCTATTTTAATTAAATTAATGTATACAGTTTGAGGTAGAGATCCAAGTTTTGTACATGGATAGTCTATTATCCTAGCACTATTTTTAAAAACTTTCCTTTTGATATAGAGGGAATATGTGTAACTCCCAAATCTGCTTGATATCTGAAATGCGAATTCATATTCCCTAAAATCAAAGAATGAATTCTGGGAACAACAGAGGTTAAGAACAGGAAAAAAGGGCAGGGGGGGGGGTGTTAGCTCAGTGGTTTCGTAGCCTGCTGCGCAAGCACAAGGACCCGAGTTTGATCCCTGGTACCAAAAAAAAAAAAAAAAAAAAAAAAGAATAGGAAAAAATTATTGAGAAAAAGATAGCATCTGTCTAAGAGAGACAGAAGGGTGACCAGAAAATGGGTTGCCCTCTCACCCTGCTTCTCAAAAGCGTTTTATGGAAAAAAGCCATGAGATGAGGCAGGTTCAAGTTAGGACAAAACAATAGTCAACTAGTAAGATTACAAGTACAGTCACTTAGGTATTATTGATCCAATGAGAAATCACAAGGTGAATAAAACTATGATCAACCAATAAGATTATGACAAGATTATAAGTATAGTCACTTCTGATTAAATGGGGATCCAATGGGGAAATAAATCAAGCAGCAAGCTACAAGGATTTTCAGTAAGGGTGGGTCAGGGATCCTTCCTGGAAAGGGTGGGTTAAAATTTTGGCCTCCACCCAGGTGATTGATACCTATTTAGAATATCAATCACTGCTATTCTTCCATGGGGGAAGCACATAGGTATAGTTGTTCTCCATGTTGGCTACTATTCTCCATGTTGGCCCCATGTTGGCCCCATTTTGGCTCCTCATGGGCTGGCCTTATCTAACTGCCTACAAGTTATCTAATTAACTTACCCATGTCTTCAATACTTTCTCTACTGAATTGTACTGTTGTAGGGTACCAGGTCATCCAAATAAGCAAAATAATCCAAAAAGGGAAATGTTATAACTCCCAACCTGTTAGATATCTGAAATGCAAGTTGATGTTCTCTAAAATTGAAGAATGAATTCTAGGAACAAAGGCAGTTAAAAGTAGGAAAAATTTATTGAGAGAAAGATAGCTTCTGTCTAAGGGAGACTGATGAGGGACCAGAAAGTGGATTGCCCACCCTCCCTACTTCTCAAAGGTGTTTTATGGGGCAAAGCCTTGAGGTGAGATGGGTACAAAGTGGGACAAAACTATAAGATCCAGGGGCAAATCACAAGGTGGGACAAAATCATGATCAACCAATGAGATTACAAGTATAGTCACAGGTAATATTGATTAAATGGAGCTCAAGTAGGGAAGCTAGTCAGGTAGCAAGGAATGATCTAGCTCGGAATGGTTTGGTTCCCAATCAAGGTGATTTATGTCTATTTAGAATATCAGTCACTGCTATTCATCTCTAGGAGAAGTATGTGGATATAGTAGCTTCACTTTTTAATGTTAACCTTCAGTGAATGTGCCTCTATTGTTTTCTTTGGTGAAGGCCCAGCCTTGTTCAACTGCCTTATAATTTCTAACTAATTTAGCTGTCTGCAATAGTACTGTTGAAAGATAAGATTGTAGCTTATGTTAAAAATCAGTTGACCACAAATGACTTCTGAATTCTGTATTCTGAGTGGTCTGCATTTCTTTCCTTATGCTAGTACCACATTGTTTTGGGCATTGTGGCTTTATATTAAGTTCTAAAAATAGGAAGTTTATGTTTTCCAACTTTGTTAATTTTTTTCTCCAAGATTGTTTTGACTGCTTGTGGTCCCTTGAATTTCCATATGAATTTATTATCAACTTCTCAATTTGCCAAATAAGGCAAGGATAACTTTTATGACACTTGCATGTGATCTGTACCTCAGTTTGAGCAATATTTCCATCATAGGCCTTTCTATTTATCTAGGTATTAAGTTCTGTCAGTAATTTCTAGAATTTACACTTCTCTTTTTCAGTAAATCCTCAAGTATTTTATTATTGTTGATGCTGTTATAAGTGAAAAAATTTTCTTAATTTCATTTATATTGCCCGTTGTTAGTATGACAATATCATTTTGTGCATTGATCTTGAATACTGAGACCTATATTCATTAAACATCTTTTGCTTTTCTTGACCAACTGCTCTAACAACAATTTCCTGTATGATGTTGAATAACCATAGTAAAATGGGAATTTTTTTCTCACTTCCGATTGTAGGAAATTAACTCTTGTCCTTTCACCCTTAAGTATAATATTTATGACATTTTCCTTGATGCCTTTTAACAGGTCAAGGTTGTTTCCCTTTTTTCCCAGTCTTTTAGTATTTTTGTCATGAAGAGGTATTGGATTTTGCCAAATACCTTTTATGAATGTATTTGAAATGTTCATTGCCCTCCTTTCCTCTATTGCTATATCATATTGTATTAATAGATTTTCATGTGTTTAACCAAACTTATGTGTATTGCTGGAATAAACTCCAGTAACTTGTAATGTATAATTAGTTTTCTAGTATTTTTTTTTTTGAAGATGGGTATGTCTATATCCAAAGAGACATTACTTTGTGTTTTTCTTGATTGGGGGGTGTGTTCTGTAACTGGGTAATATTGGTCTCAAAGAATGAGAAAGAAAGTGAATGTCCCCTCACCTTATGCTTTTTGGACATCTTTACAGAATAGATATTAATCATTTTAAATACTTAGAATATTTCACCATTGAAACCATCTGTACTTGGGCTTTTGTCTGTGTCAATTGAAATTTTTCCCTTCAATATTTGTTAGAAGCCTTTCCTGATTCTTGTCAGTTTCAGTAGCTTAGTTTTTTTCTAATAATTTTTCCTTCTCATCTAACATAGCTAATATTTTATCACATAGTTGTTAACATTAGTCACTTAGAATTTTAAAAAGTCTGTAAGATCAATCCTTTTTTTTTTTTTTTTTTTGTTCTGGGGATTGAACTCAGGACCTTGTACTTGCAAGGCAGGTGCAGTGCCACTGATCTAAATCCCCAGACCCTGTAAGATCAATGCTTATGCCCTGACTCTTAAATACTCCACAACTCGGTAATTTCTTGGATATCTTACATGTGTTGACTGCATGGCTCATAGTTTTTTATTACTATATGTGCTATGTTTAGTTCTCTATCTCCTGAAGATACCTCTGAATGGCAGATGTGGTAATGAGTTTTATTACAATGCAAGTATAAAATGGAGTTTTTCCTCCAAACTCTTTTTACAAAATGTATAAAAAGAATTGGATTTTCCTGTATTTTGGAAATGATTCTGGAAATAGTGAGAAGTTCAAAAATCATCTAGGAAAATATATTGAAATTGAGTTGCAACAAGAGGATCTGTTAATCCTTTTAAATGGTTGCTTATGAAAATTGGAAAATTTTCAAATTACAAGAGTAAATCACAGGTCATATCCAATAAGTGTGAATTGTAAATCCCATTTAATGATACATTATAAATTAAAAAATGGAGTTTATAACTAAAGAGACTTGTGAGAAGAACTCACAACTAGGTACTTATATTTTATTTTAAATTTAGCTGTGAAGGCAATACTTGTATCCTTTACTTTCCATTCTGCCATGCTAAATTTATCTAGCATATTATGAAAGTCTCCATTTATCTGGTCTGGATTATTATCCCTAAAATTTGAATTGACATCTAATCAGTAAGTAAATATTGTAGGTTGGATTCTGCTGCTACTCTAAAATACAGAGATCTTGATCTATGGAAACCATAAATGCTACTTTATATTATATAAGGACTTTCCAGATGCATTTAGGAGTCCTGAGATGGGAAGATTAATTTGCCTAATATTTGATTGGGCTATAAATGTAATCACTGTATTATTATATCAGCAAAGCAGAGAGAGCTGTGACACACACAAGAGAAAAGGATAAAACTGTGTGACCACAGAGGCAGAGTTTGGAATGATTCTGGTGCAAGCAAAAGAATGACTGTTTCCACTAGAAGCCGGAAGATGCAAGGATAGACTGACTAATAGGCTGCAAATCTGCTGACACCTCGATTTTGGCCCTGCAGTATGGACTTCATTCTTTTGATCTTTAAGAGTGGTAAGAAGATAAATTTCTATTGTTTTAAGTCAGTGAGTGTGTTGTGATTTGTTGCAACAGCCACAGAAGATTATTTAGTAAATGAACAATTTTGAGCAAAACTTCAAAGTCAGAAGAACGCATGTTCAATTCTTTTTCTATCTACTTTTCTGGTTATTACATTGCCAAGAGAATCAATGCCTTTTGTTCTGTCCTGGATGCTCTGTACAATAAGATTCAATAGCAGTAATAAAACAGCATCTTCTTGGCTCAACCGTCATGAGCAAAAATAGCTAGAATTATCACTCTCATATTCTTCTTTCCTAGTTCAAGAGATCAACTGAAACATCTCTAGTGTCCCTGTAAACAGATTTGACTCTTGCTTTTTTCTCAAGTCATAATGTTTGCTATTTTCTTTGGTACAATTGAAGACCTTTACCCTAATTCTCTAGTCTCTGTGGTGAATTTCAATAAAGCATTTATTCTTGATATTCCTCTTGTCACCCACATTTCTTCCCAGTATTGAGGTAATGGATTTTTTTATTGCTTCTAAAATTGGCAGAATTCTTCTTTTGTACTAGTATAGCTGGTACCACACTGAAAGGAAAGAAACTGTCTTTATTCATAGTGCACCTATCTCTCTCCATGTGTGTTACTTTCCCTTGGAAGAGGCTGTAGGGACCAAAGTCTTTGGAAAACTTCATTACTATTCTATCTTCTCCTCTAGTTCTCTCACAAGTCATAATTACAGGCTATAAGACAATCTGTATTACATACATAGAAAACTTCCCATTCTCTTCATCCTGTGTCATTGTCCTAAGCCTCTGCACTCTGAGTTCTAAGTGGAGAAGAATTTATGCCCATACGACAACATCTGAGGGAGATTCAGTGTTGGTATTAATTACATTATGGATCAGAAGTATTTGTTGAGAGATTTTAAAAATAACTGCTAGTGCATCAAGTTATTGCTAGGAAGACCTTCAGTCTCTAACAGAATAACCCAGTGATAGAAGAGTTTGGTGTTTTTTTTGTTGTTTGCTTTTTAATCCATGCTGAGGATCAAACCTGGGCCTTGTACATACTTGGATACTCTTTGACTACTGAGCTATCCCTCCAGCCATGTTAATAGAGTTTTGAAGACTATCACTATTATTTCTTCTATCTAACTGATAAACCAAATCTGTAACCCGGAAATGGACCTGTATGCATCTGAATTAAAAAGCCAGTTTCTACTGAACTTTTTGTCTCTTCCTAATACACTTTCAGGAGCATTAAACAAAATTGGTTGATGAGTCCTGTCTTCTATAACAAATGTCAGTAAATATTAATAAGCTATTCCTAAAGAATGTAGATATCTTCCAAAAATAAGTAACTAAAAGTGTGGTGGAATTCATATCCAAGATGCCATGTGTCGATAAAATTAAGCTAAAATGAAATGCATTTCTGAGTAGCAAAACATAGTAAGATTTCATACATTTACATGTCTTAAAATTTTGATCATCCTCTTTATTAAAATATGCCCAAGTAATCAGTTTTACTTTTCTTTATTTTACCAATAAGTAGATAAAGTTAAGTAAAGTCAACTCAGATTATAGAATGATCTGTAATAGGACTAGGACATAAACTAACATTCACATCTAAATAGCATTGTCTTCTACTATAAAAGACAGCTCTAGTGTAGGACATAGTAGTATATTCAATTAGAGTCACATTATAAAAGATATAGAGGGAAAGAAAGACATACTCATGTTTTCCTTTTATTTATCAGGTATGTTTTTTGCATTTATCCCATGGTACAAACATCCACCAGATAAATTTATCATGTATAACAATGATATTGAGACTTGATATTATTTTAAGTCACATAAAAGATCTCTTACTGCATTAATAGAGAAGACATATTCAAATTTTCAAATGTCTTAGCAAATGGATGAAAAAATTTAGGGAAGGATAACTCAAGCAGTTGTTTTTGAAATATATTAATCATTATCTGAATAAATGAAATATAATGTTCTCTAAATTTATTCATTGTATAGCCATTGAGCACAATTTCAGGTATTGTTTCAGATATTATTTTGTTGCTGTTATTAAGAATACAGCAGTAGGGCCAAGGATTTAGCTCAGTGGTTTCACAGCCTGCTGCGCAAGCACAAGGACCCAAGTTCCATCCCCGGTGCAAAAAAAAAAAAAAAAAAAAAAAAAGAATACAGCAGTAAAGAGACAGTAGGCTGAAAATAAACCTGCCAATTGGAAGCTTATATTTTACAGTGTGAAGAATGTATGATGTTAAGTTTCACAGAGAAAAATGAAGCAGGAAGAAGAAGAAAAATTAAGTGGTCTTAGAAGATCTCACAGAAAAGATGACATACAAGAAAAGTTAAGGTAAAAGCCAATGAAGGAAGTGAGGAAATAAATCATGCAGATACATGGAGAAAGTGCATTCCTGGCAGCAGAAAGGAAATGCTGAGTTCAATGTGGGAGTGTTGTATTCAAAGAATGCTACATAATTAAAGATTTGGTAGAATAAATCAATGGTAGAAAAGTAGGAGATGGTATCAGAAAGATAATGGGCAGGAAGATTGGGCAGAGTCTTACAGATAGGATTTTTATTCTGAGTTAGAAAGTGGCTCCTGGAGAGTTTTCACATGAAAACTGTTGCAGTGATTTTGGTTTTAAAAAGATAATTTAATTTCAGTGTTTAGAAAGGCTCTAGAAGACACGGAAAGAAGCGAAGATCACTGCTTTTGATCACTATGGAGACAATTTGTGTACAAACAAACAAATAAACAAAGAAAGGGCTGGAAATGTAGCTTAGTATGAAGGTCCTGAGTTCAATATCTCAAATTACAGCATGAAAAGAGGAGGAGGAGGAGGAGAAGAAGAAGAAGGGGAAAGAAATGGAAAAGAAACTCAGTGCTTGAAACTATGTCATTTAGAAGATCCATAAACAAGTATTTTTCATGCACTTGACAACAGTAGCATAGGAATAATGTTTGTGACATATCCCTAGGCAATATATATATATATATATATATATATATATATATATATATATATATATATATATTTGTAAATAAAAAGTGAACTAACAATTGTTAGTATGCCAGGATAATAAATGAAGATAATATACTTTTGAATGCATTTTTGAAAGCTAGGCTTTTATTTTTCTTGTTCTATTTTAAAGTTACCTTGGATTTTTTTCCCCATGGTTGTGAAATAATCTTCAAAAGGTTGATTAATCTCTGCAACTCTGCCTCTGTCTTTTCTGCATATTTTTGTACCTTGTCAGAAAATTTGTGAAGTTGATTTCATTTACCAGTATTTGTAGATCTATCTCTAAGTTTTTGATTTTCTAAAAGTCTGATTCTGATTAATCATATTAATATGTCTTTTTTAGCTGTGTTTTTATATTCATTCAATTTTTACCTAGTTTTATTGTTTTATATTTTTTGAAACATATCTAAGAATGAGGAAATATATTTGATGTATAGTACAAATATTGATTAGATATTTCCTTCTTTCTGTTTGAAAAATAGCAAGTTCTAAAAATTGTTGGTCACAAAACCACCTTCTAACTTTTTCAGATTTTGCATTATGTAAATTAGCTCTAACCAAACAAATTTCCAAATTATACCTTAGGAATCAATCTGTGATGTTACCTCACTATTTTTGTTATTGACATTTTTACACTTGATCTTAGCCAAAAGGCCGACAAGCGATAACATTTTTATTACTTCAGAAAGAAAAGACAAATCTCATAAGTGCTGAACTAAGTTTCACAAATGATAAAGAGATGGTGAAAACTATATTTAGTTGAGATAACCTTATTAAAATAATGGTAAGTATAAAGATCCTTAAATTCTGTGGTATTTAATTGGTTAAAGTAAATCACAAGGCCAGTCGTAGTCAATGAGAGAGAAATAGAATTCATCTGATAATGGGACAATTAGTGTGTCTTTATTAAATATTTGTTGAGTTGAACAGTGTTTCTAGGACTGTGCTGTTGAAATTTTTCAAAAAAAATCATACTTCTGCAAGTTGTCTTCAGATTCACAGGTGATATTACTCTTTAACATTTGCCCAAGGGAACTACGTAATTTGTTTCATATATCTCCTATTTCCTTCTATATCAAGAATACAACTTTCATTTGCATATCACTTATTACATGTAAATTGTTTCCTTAATGAAGGTGACTCCATCACTGATGAAACTCTATGTTTCAATGATCACACCTAAAACGTTTTACAAGGCTTTAAACCAAGGGTTCATTTAAAAAGAGATGGGAATGGGTATAGGTGGTATTTATCATCAACATCTTCACCATCATCATCATCATCATCATCATTATTTGGCTGGAGATAGTTTTCTGAAAACTAACAATCATGCAAAATGACTAAAAATTCTCTTTAAAGAGATCATTTTGTTTTATAATGAATTCATTTTATTTTGAGATCAATAGAGCTCCTTTTAGTAAAATAAGTATAATCCAAAAGCATTTTAATGAAATGACAAAATATTTAAAAATTAATATGAAAACTTGTTTTTCTGGAAAGAATAATTCTCTTTTCCCACCAGGAAAGTATTTCATCTAACTTGACTTTGGGATCCTAGAACCACACATTTTATTCCAGGACATTATTTTAGAAAAATAATCACTACTGAAATACGCTTTTCTTTCTGCACATAAGGTCTAGGGATTAATTGCTTTGCCTTTGGGGAAGAAAAGTAAGTTTGAATTCTAAATTTCACACTTTGTAACTATATGACTAATTATTAAATTTCCAATTGCCTCATTTCTGTCATCTATAAAAATGTAAATAATTAATGAGCATTGTCCAAGAGAGTATTTAATGATTTTAAATAGCATAGCAGTGGAGAATAGCCTACTGGACTGCTGGCCAGAGAGGATTTGTGTACTACTATTGCCATCATTTTCTTTCCTTCATATATTTTCCTTAAAGCTTAGCTTGCACACTATGGCAAAAATTATTAGTCTAGTTTGAGAAGAATCCTAAATAGTGTGAGAAAGGACATATTATTTCCTTTTAAATGTTCAATGGAGAAACAATCTTTTTAATATTACTTAATATTTATTTCTGATGATAATCATGGAGACATGGAACAAACATATTTTCTAGACATTACTCATACATTTCCAACATATTTTGAAATTTATAGATGACATATATTGAAATTTAGAATCAATATTTGTTTGAATTAAGATAATTTCTAGCTCTGTGTTATTAATTTTCTTCACCATCTTTGAGAAGGAATTAAGAATTTTGATAGACCTACTTTCAGTGCTCTATGTTAAGATGCACATATTTTATGTCAGCACTGTATAAAGACTTTTCTAATTTTGTCTCTGTGTTTTTAGTTTTCATAGAAGATGTACTGAGATGAATGTATTTTTCTTAAATAAAATTCAATTTTCTGGTTTCTATATTTGGGTTATATTGTTTTGAAATTACTTTTCACCATTTCAAACTTATGATTTTTATTTACTAAGATGACCTGTTAAATGCCTTAAGTAAATATACTTCATATTCAAATTTGATAACTGTTTTCAAGGAATTTCTAGTCATTAATAATAATAGTAATAGTAAATCCAAAATAAATTACCTAGTATTTATACAGTATAGTATTTATACAGTATTTTTAGAAAAATAACTTCAGGAACGAAATAATATGCAGTATGTATACCTTTAGAAAGCATAAAGAACTCAAGGCTTAAACATAAGAAATAATTGGGCAGGGGGATTTAGCTCAGTGGTTTCGCCCTGCGCAAGCGGAAGGACCCGAGTTCGATCTTCGGTACCAAAAAAATAAATAAATAAAGACGAGAAATAATTGAAGTTCCAATGGCTTATAAATATGTTCATAAGCCCAGGACCCAGGTATTTTGAATTCTAGTTTAATGCTCTTCTTTTGTCCTATTTCTAGCTCTTCACAAAATGGTTATTGAGACGATTTTTTTTTATTTACCTCTAAGATCCTTAATGATGAAATGAACAGATCATAATTCCATGTTATTCAATGGCAGCTCTGTAATTTGGGTTTGATTTTGTGCCTTCAAATCTTGTATTTAAATTAATAATAATTCATTTAAAACACTTGTTTTAAGGCTATAAAGTATTCGTTTAAGCATATGAGTTAACTAGCCAATTCCTATCTGGAGAATTTTAACACTTCTCAGTAAAACACAGCTATTTAATTATCATAACAATAAATATCTTTGCATTTGCAATTGGCTTTAATTTTCTACTTTTTGCTATGAGCCTTATTTTTGCTATGTATTTACCATAATTTTTTTCTTTTATTTATCTTTCTACTCACTTTCTAGTTTTACCATTTTTCTCTATCGTTCATTTTAACCATTAATCTAAGCATGTCTCTCATGTTAAATAATGGAAAATATTGACAATTATGATTGAAATGAAAGTTCAAAATGAATCTCCTCTAAATCTATAATTAGGATTTTAGAACTCATCAAGTGACTGTATTGCTTACCTTCTTGAGGACTTGTTTGCTCACCTTATCCATATGTCTGTTTTGAGAGTAACTTGGTGGCAAGTAAGCATGAAAATTGTTCCAGATGTATTGTTAGGTGGGATACATGTATTGTTCAGTGGTACACAGATCTGTATTTATATATATGTATTTCTATGAAAAGTAAGAATAACAGAGACGGCAGAAAAACACTGACATTTTTGTAGAAATAATCTTGTATTTGGGCTCTTTTGATGGCAAGTAACAAAAGCTCAATGAGGCTATCAAAGAGAGGGGCTTGACTATAACAACTTGCAACAGAGTAACAACTAGCATCTCAAGAAAATTCAAGAAAGAGATATAAGAAAGGAATATCTCACAGATACTGAATTTATATAGTATTCTCAAGTTGAAGAAATTCTAGAAGACTGGAGTAGATTGCCGTTTAATGTTAGCACTCTTGCATTTATGTGATACATTTCTTATTCATTCGTTAAAATGAATGGCTCTTGAGAGAGGCAAAGAAATTTTTATTTCCAGTTAAATTCCAGCAATTCCTTCTTTTTCAGTTAAGTTTATACCCAGTTAGAATACAAACTACCAAATAAGTACTTGATTCATCCAGAGGTAAAGTTTAATTTGTTTAAATGAATGAATGAGTTTAAATGAATCTTTTGCAAAATAAAAAGATAACGAATGGGTCTATTTGGGGTATTCTTTTCAAAATGTCTGAAATGCTATAGTTTTCTGTTTGCTTCAGTGCTGAAATCACCTCTCTTGCCTAATTTAGCCTTCTTATTGGATATTCTTCATTTCGGTCTTTTAGTGCTATTATGGAATTCATCTTACTGTGGTTTTTTAGCTTGTCTCTAATGCAACTTCTAGAAATGAAGTTCTAGACCACTAGTGTGAACAGAGTACACACCTGTTAAAAGTAAACATATCAATATTTTCCAAAACCTAAGTGATGTGATGGAGACCTTGAAAAAATACATCATATCAAGAAAACGTATTTTTCATTTAAAATGAAAAATCAAGCTGTGAAATCTTTACAAATAAAATATTTCTGATGTTTTCTATAAAATGAATCTATAAATAAATTGGCATTTATTGATTTCTCTTAAATGTTATGTATTTCAAGAGGTTAATGGAATATCCCTTAAGGAAGACATAATGTGGGTATTTAAGTTCTCTGTCCTTGCTATATGTATATAGCTATAGCGTATTAGGTTTTCAATGAAAATCATTTTCCTCTTTTGTGCTTTGGCACCCTCATAGCCTACTCATCAGACTGTGAGGATGCTGGAACAATTGTCTATATATCACTGCCAGGTTCTCCCCCAAATTATACACATATACCAATTGCGCAAAAAGATAAGTGCTTTAGTTGGCAGGATGGGTTTATGAGCATTGTTTGCTTCATGCTTTCAGTGATCTGGCCACATCTGTAATCTCTTCCAGGCATGTATTTTGAGTCAAATGACATTGGGAGTTCCCCAGAATAAATCAAGAGAGGTAAATTCCAACATCCCATGCCTTGCTCCTTGGGAACCGATTGGCTTTCAAAGTACCCCTTGCAGATATTTGATTCTCAGCCTGCTCTGGTAGTTAAAGAATATATTCTTAGATTTATTTCCACTAAGAACATAATGATTGAGAATGAAACCACATTTTACCATCTAGGAAGATTTAGGAATTTTAGGTGGTCTTGTGTAGAAATTCAAGAAATCACACTCTGGGGTTGTAATTTCAGGAACAATGTCTGACTCAAGTAAGAGAAACTATTCTTAAATGATTCTATAAATCTACTACTAGTAAGAGAAATTTACTCTTCGTGCTTCTAATGTTGGTCTTTCTAAAATTTATGTTCTACCTATGCTGATCAATACATAATTACAGCTCAGTAAAGTTGAGGGAAAGTGAGAGAATAAGAGATTATAATTGATTTCAAGTAATGTCTTAAACATGTTGTAGACTCTTCTGCCTGAAAAGAAATAATTTTAATGAAGAAATCTTAATTTTTCCTGATGCGTCAGGTAAATGCTTTACTTGAGAAAGTGTGTGTGAGTGTGTGTGTGCGCTCGCGAGTGCGCATGTACTAAAGCATTGGTTAAATGTGGAATGGTTAGAAAAAAAAGATGACATTGTTGCTTTTAGCAAATGATATAAAATGAATTTTAAAACTTACTGTTCTTATATTCTTTTTTAGCTTATATTGTGTTGAAATCATATGAGAAAGATAATGTACATCTATCCACCCATCTCTGTCTCCTAAAAACGCTTGGAAGAAAACTTCAAGTTGCCTTGAAGGAAAATGAAAACAAGGTCCTCACCCCTATGCACAAACTCACCAAAAGGTTAGACTGCCTGATTTCCTCTGAATCTTCAGAAGTGATAATTTCAGAACCATGTGCTTCTTTGAACAATTAATAACACAATCCTAGATGTATACACAAAAATCAACTATACAGATATTTTAATTATTCTACAAGTACCTATAGAAAATATTCAAATATTTATACTAAAATTCTCCATTTATAAGAGTGGGGTACTTTTTAGAAGCAGGCTATTGTACAGCTTTTAAAATGGAGAAATTTATGGTGCTATAGTACGATAGGCTACATAAAAAGAAAATTACTTTCTATAAATTTGTTATTTGGCTACCAAGGCTCTTAATATGCATAATAATGATTTGTATTTATTGAGCTCTTAGGTCCTTTCCATAGATTACCTCATGTAAAATTTCAAAAGAAGTCTTTTACAAATAAGAGAGAACTAACAAATAGACAAGGTCCTGTGGTATGTTTTCCAAGATCTCTTGGGTAATAATTAAAAAGAAAAGCCAACAGAATTTTCAGCATACCTTTGGACAATGGAGCCCACATGTAACCACTAGATATGTTTCCTCCATAGAGAGTGAAGAAATATAGTTTGCTCATTACTTCTTTATCAACCAGTCAAAATTTAAAACATAAAATTTTTTTAAGAATTTAAAATTGAGAAATTTTAACCACATTTAAATCCTGAAGTAGAAGTTGAAATAAGAATCAAATAGAATCTAGTGTGTTCTGGTTCAATTAAGTAACAATTATATAAGGAAAGCTGGGCTTTCTTTAAGTATAATATTAAGAACAGATACTTATTTGTAATCAACTTAATCATTGTCAGTATGGGAACTTAACTATCAGGTTATTATGGATAATTTAGTGGTTTGAAACTTCATTTGCTGTAATAACTTTCTAAAACAATCTGCCAAAGTGCAAATTCCTTGGTTTTATTGCCAGGCAATTTAGTGCTAAAGAAAATAATATTCAGATCTTTTTCATATTGATCAAGTTTTTAGTTGGTGAAGAAATGAAGACAAGTTAGAGAAAATTGTCTTGTTTCATATGAATGTAAATTTTAAAATCTAAATCTCTGTTTGGCTTCTGGAACATTTTAGCATTTGAGTAATGGTACATATTTATGCACTCACACATTTGGCTTCAAAACCACATAGCTATGCATTCATATTTGCTTTTGGCCATCTCTCTTATTGACAAATATTTTGAAGTTTGTTTCTATAAAAGTGGGAGACAGATGAAACTTTTTTATTGAGTGGTGAGCCTGGATTTAGATGATATCCTTTGATTAGATAATGAGGTCAGAGACCCCCAAAGGACCGTTGCTTAGGGGTGACCTGACTGTGTCACTCCAGAGGTGAACTGAGGAGAAATAATTTGTTTTTTCTTTGAGTTTTATCTCCTTCCATCATCAGTTAGGAAGTAAAGAGATTAATGTGAATGAGGTGATTTCTGAAGTCCCATTCCACTACAAAGTTCTATTATTTTATATGGTTCTGCATTCTAAAGTTACATTCCTTTTTTAAAAGTGAGAATTGCGACTGTCTGCATTCATATAGCTTATCTATGAGACTAACAAGTAAGGATGGCTTCATCAATGTGACTTTACTTTTTGTTTCAGGAAATTCTTCCCCAGGAAGATAAGACTGTAAGCCAGTACATTTCTTCTTCACTGCAATAAGCTGCTAAAAATCAATTTATACAAATAACGGACTGCTCAAATTGCCTTCTTTTCAGCATAGTGCTTGTTGATGTGGAAAAGCAGCTTCCATCTTAGGATAATAAATTGCTCTATCAGACAAATTTTTTTCCTTATCAAGCAGCTGTTTGTTTATTAAAACTCAAAGTTCTTCACTTTGGTATATCAACCAGTCCTGTCCTGTTGTATCATGAATTTTGCCAAAGCACATTCAAATATAGAAGGGGACATTTAAAACACTCAGTACTCAAGCTTTATAAATATCTACCCCTCATCCCGTTCCTTTGAAACCTACTGTCATTTATTGTAAACCTAACTTGTGATTATACAATCATTTATTTGATTATCAGATTATTTTGGTGGTCACATGGGAAGTTGTTAGTCAATGTTATTACTGTTTCCTGTTTATCTGGGATTGAAAGATTAATGACTTGCTCAGTGGAACACTGTTGATCTCCACAGTGCTGGTGGTGCAAACTTCTGGTCTCATGTTTATTATTCTATTGATCTATGGTTATTTAATAGCATTAGGAACACAAAATATGTATGGTTTTTAGTATTTGATAGAAAAATAGTGGCTTAGAAGGATTATTTGAGATAATCGGGTTACATTGAGGTTAAAATGAATTATACACTGCTCAGGCGCTAGAACTCTTACTAGATCTGTTAATAAAACACCAAGTTGTTGAGTTGATACTGTTCTTTTACTATAACTTATATAGCACCATTCTAGGTCCTTTTCAAATATAATCTAACCTGATTCTCATAATTGACTATGAAATAAATTCTGTAATTTTCCCAACTTTAACGATGACAAAGCTCTGAGTCAGATTCAGTCCCACAGGGAGAATTAGAATTCATAACTCAACTGTCTAGGTCCAGAGGCTCTTAATCAGTACCTTATGCTGCCTGGCCTAGTTGCAACTGTATAAAACATTTTATTGAAAAGTTCCAGATGTTAAAATTCTTTCTCCACCTTATGTTATTTGTAGAAAGTTCACATTCATTTTGGGGGTTATATTTGGTCAGTTCCATAAGAGCCAATATAATAATTGATTCAAAAATAATTTCTACATGATGCCAAAAATTCCAGGTACTGTTTAATTTTTTTATTAATGTTAGTGCTGTCTAATATCTTTAAGTGGATGTGTTTGCCAGATAAATTTGGCCAATGTAATGCAGCAAGTAGTAAATATTTATGAGGTAGTAACCTAGAAAGAAAGGAAAATTGAAAGAAAACATGTTTCCTCCCTTCTCCATCAAATTCTTGAGGACTTCCCTCTTCTACCCTCTCTACCCATATATTTTTTAATTAAATTTATTGGTACATTTTAGGTATACAATACAATTACATTCATCATTGGGAACTTGTACCTTTACATGATGTATCTTTGTTCTTATATTTGTCCCATTCCCCTGACCCCCCTTCAATCCCTCCAGCCCTCCTTATTTACAAATACTTTGTTTCCATTTTTTCCTTTGCTCATATTTTTTCCTTTCCCTTCCTTCCTTTCCCCTACCCCTCCTTCTTCCCCTACCCCTTTAGACCTTTTCTTCCTATTTCACATTATCTATTTTACATTTTGATCTACCCATATTTTTCGACAAATTTTTATACTTGATATTTTCTCAGTGCCTGGTCTGCTACTTGTTCTTCAGAATTCGTAGGGTATGAATTTTTAAATCAGGTAACTGGAACCAAAGAACAGACTAATGGCCTGAATCCAGATTGCTCCTTCTGGCTTGAAGGGAAATGATAATGAGTTTACAGAGAAATGTGATAATGAGTACTGCTGGCCCCTCTGAGACAGTTTGGCTGCAAGTAGTCTACTCAGCAGGTGGATTTCTGGATCAGTTTTAGGACATATTCAAACACTGTTCAACAGAGAGATCTGCAAATCTTGCATTCCCTGTGTCTTGTTTATTCTCCAGGATCACTGGTATGTGTTTACCTTGGTAATGGTGTTTACCAGAATGACCTGTGGAAGAAAAAGAAGAGAACTTGGTAGTGACGGTAGTGCTTCTGGACAAGTTATTTGCTTGTCCCTCCCACTTATATTTTGGATTGGTGAAATTATCTGATCATATGTGTTGTTAAATACTGTTTTTCTTAGATTTTTAGAATTGTGTTTTGCTTCTATTTGTTTTGTTTTGTTACTCTATTCTGTTCTTAATGGCGGGCTAGAGAGTTAGGGAAACAAACAAATCAGCAAAAAAAAAAAAATTGTCTCCCCTTCTTGGCTCTTGCCTGCTTCATCCAGCTCACAAACAGTATTCAGTTGTGCTTGTGATGCGTAAACCAGCCTGTGCCTTTCCAAGACCATTTGCTCTTCCTACACAAAATGGAATACATAAAGAGAGGCCACATCATATCTCTCTGACTTTATTCCAATCACATTAGTCTTGTTTTTGTTTCTTTAATATGCCAAATTCTCAGTTGTTTCAGGGACTCCTCTGATGCTTTTCCATACATTTTTCAATGTTCTTTTCTAATTCTTCAGTTGGTGAAATCATCTTGATCATTTTCTTGGATGCTTGCAACCCTTGGCAGATGGCTCTCCACCATGTACCAGAAACCTACTGGCAGCAAACCACAACCACATCAAATGAGATGAGAGTCATTTTCTGCATATTTCAGAAATTGTGAAAACCCAAAAGGCCTAGAAAGGAACCTAAATTTTTTAAAACTACATGAAAGCTTTATCCTACAAAGTAAAATAAAGTATCTAAATTGGACTGCAGGCAAATCACAGCAAAATCTTAAACACTTGCATGATCCTGCATGGAACACAGGACAAAAAACTAGGAATGCAGATAAAATTGAAAAATTGCTAAACTAACTGGAAGTCAAGGCTTTTATTATATTTATTTGCAGCTTTGGTTTGATACCGCCTGGCATGAAATCACTCTTCTACTTTTTTACTCCTCATCCCTCATATAATTTTCATAATAGTATTTCTTAGACTGTAAACTTAAAGCCTAATAAATCTATAGGTAAAACACATAAATATACATATCCCTGGAAGTCATGGGAATAATGGAGAAAATTATCATTTCTATTCCATAATAGTATTAAAAATATTGCATGTCAGATATTTTAAAAATTAAAAGCTATGAATTACTACTATGCATTTCTTACCATTTAAATCTATATATCTTCTTCCTTGCCTTATTTTTTGTGGATTCTACTGTTTTTGATAATATACATTTGAATGTATCTTAAAATTTATATTTTTCCCTGTTTATTCTTACAGTTCTGTTTTCAGAATGTGATCATTTTGTTCAAATGATATGAGTGGTTTATTTACTTGTGATTAGGAGCAATTTCTTTTTCAGTTGTTTTAAAAAATTTTGGGGGAAGGTGATTTGTGAAGGAGTTGCATCTTGAATTATACTTATGGATATAAGAGTCACCATCAGACATATTAATAAACTAGTGAGTTAAAATCACTCAGCTTCTGACTTGGAAGATCCTCTTCTCACTTTTTTAAGAGTTAAATTTCTGCCAATTCTGATAGTCAACACCCAGACACTCAGCTGGGTGTTATCACCTACGTAACACCCATGGATAGGAATTTTAGTGCATAGTGAAAGTCATCTTTTAATCATTTATTACCTCATTCCCATAATATTGACTGGCTTCAGCTCATTCTTATGGTTTTAGACTGCCTTGGGACTTTCCCTTTCTCAGGGAAATTGTGCCTTACCTGATATCAAAGCAAATGCATTTAAGTTGTAAAAATAATTAATTATAAATAATAGGAAATAAGTAGTAGATCTCTTGCAAAAGAGAAGGGAACCAAAAGATAAAGGGAGAAGGGAGAGAAAGGAGGGAAGAGGAGTGGTAAAAAATTAAGATTCATTATATACACACATGAACTCCCCATGAGGAATGAAATAATTATGTACTGCAAATACGTACAAAGAAAAAAATAAAAATTAAAAAAATAATCATTTTAATTTTGAGTAAAATAGTGTGTATATTATATGCAACATAATGATTTGGAATATGTATACATTTTGGAATGACTAAATTGACCCAATTAACATATACATTAGTTCATCATTTTTTTGATGGGAGAACATTTAACATGTACTCCTAACATTTTCCAAGAGTACATTAATTCAAATTACACTCCTTAATACAACAAAATACATTCTTTAACTGTATGTATTGTCTATGCTCACATCAAATTTTAAAAATATTTTTAGCCTTTATGGCCATTTGTAATCTATTGCTTAATAGTTAATTACTTATTGCATTATTCATTGTAATAATATCCATGAAATTCATGTGTTATAAAATCCATCAAAGCAAAGATCTGTTATATTTCACTATAGCATATCTTGCACTAAGAAAACTGTATAAATTGTCAGAAAAGCCTCAAAAGTTGGACTTGAGATTTTGGACCAAAATCTGAGATCAAAGTGCAGTATCAAATTCAGATATATGTAAGTTATATAATTTTATTGGTCTAATATATTTGGTAAAGCTGGGATAATTTAAAAATCAAAATCAATCTTGGGTTTAGAAATTCTTTACAGACATTTCTTGTATCCCTAAATGTGTTGTAGTTCATTATAGTATGATCATATAGATTAGCATGACACTTAGCATTATTTAGAGAGAAATTCAATATTTTTACTAGCCAACACCTCTATATTGTGCATCCTCTCTTTTAATAAATTATTATTTTTCAATGATATATCACCTTTCCTGTGCTTCTAAGGGACATTCTTTTCTGCTTCTTCATGTATTAGTGTAATTACTTTTCATTCACATAAAACACATTTTTCTATTTTAACCATACTATCTGATGTGACATTTTTCCTTTTGCCCAACAATTCCAAAAAGCTGTCCATATACACATTTAGACAAAGTAAACTTGGGTGGGAGCTAAATAACATGCATTTTTAATATAGCAGTGATTTCTTATGGTGCACTTCAAAGGTGATGATTATCTGCTGCTAATGCACATCTAAAGCACTGATGCTATTGATTGATCCAGAGGAATCTTAATATCAGCAGTGAAGCTAGTGTAATAGTTATTTCATTTGTTCAAAAGCAATGACATGGGTTTTTAAAAAATATCTTTTAGTTAGTAATGTCTATGTTTTCAAATAAGGGAAAATATTTATTTTCTGCAAATTAAGTTTTGTTTTCATGGAGCCAAAAGGAACAAATGGTATAGACAATATGGTTATAATAATGTGTTAGTAATCACTTTCCAAATGGGTAAGCAATGAGGGAGACCATGGTTTAATAGTATAAACAGAAAAAGGTTCATGATCAGACCGAATCACAGGAAACATAATTTCAAAACAGAATAGAACTGATTTCAGGGATAAGTGGTATGTCAACCTACAAATGGCTATTATCCTAAAGCAAATTACCTGCCTTCTGCTATGGAATTAAGCAGCCAAAAACTTGTGGCTAGATAAATACTAACTTGTTTCCATCATTTACTCAACAAGGTGGAGCTGCCTGATAATGACAATTACCAAAGTTTTTTTTGTTTTGCAGGGTTTTTGTGGCGAAGACTGATCACTAATGATGTTGCCTAATCACCTCCATCTTCTAATCTTGCCTTCTCAGACTTGCATAATATCTCACAAAGGTCAATGCTCAATAAAATCTTACAATCACTCATTCCCAGAACAAGGCAATGAAAATGACTTGCCATTAATAATATGTTTGTCATATATTTTCCTTTTTTTATATAGTCTTTCTTTAATTTAATGAGAGTGTGTGAAGGGTTTTGTTTTGACATAATTATCTGAATTCTAACAAGTGATATTTTAAAAAAAAGATTTTCTTCGATTCAGTTTTCAATTTTTCCAAAACTAACACATCTAAATTTGTAGTTCTGGATTTTATAGAAACTATATTCTAGAAATTATTAGTTTAGACTTACACTAAGAAAAGAATTATCCTTTCTAGAAAAGAATCTGTAATAAGTAAGGAAGTATGGAAAAATATTAAAAGAGAAAGCTGAGAGTTATAAATATAGAAAATAGGGATGGATAATTTTGACATTTCATTTAGTTGTATTCTATGTTTTATGACTATATGATGCTATGATCTTTGGACTTGATTTCTTTCTTGTGTTGCTCATTAGTACCTATATTTTTGCCTTTATTCAAAACAAAGCAGGTCCAGATTATACTTTTTTTTATGTTCTTTTTCTAATCCTTTTCATTGATGAGATAATTTAATCAGGAAAAACAATAGGCCTTTGTTATCAGCAGAGGTATGTTCAGTTTAATTAAGATTGGTCCTATAGATCTAAGCTTAATCTCCCCTTGATTACTGATAAATGCTTTGCTATTTGCTCTGTTACATTGAACGCATTTCTGAATTAATTTCTTTCTTTGTCAGGTAGGTATATTCTTCTATGATTCATTTTTTCCTCAGAAATATTTAAGTAGGTGACAGAAGGAAAGAAAAGAAAGAGTCAGAGAAAGAAAGGAAGGAAGGAAGGAAGGAAGGGAAAGAAAGAGAAAGAAAGAAAAGAAAGAAAGAAAGAAAGAATGAAAGAGAAAAGTAATAACTTACACCCATTATTTGTACTTGAAAATTTTACTACCCAGTTTTCCCAATGTATTACCCAGTGAAATTGTTACTGATGGTGAGGTTCATGTGGTCAATATTCTCAAATCCTCATATTTGCTTCCATCTTCTCCTTTAAATGGAACCCTAAATCATTACCCAGTCCTCACTCACTATTATGTCCTCTCACTAGGGACAACTTCAGTGTGAGTGTAGATATGGTCAATTGGCTCAGATTGAATTCAAAACTCCAACACAAGGGATAAACTCCTGATTTTGACCTCATAATGCTTTCTTGCCCAATATTCTGTGTCTTATATGAAAGTAGGGGAGAAAAATCTTAATTGTTCTCTACTAGCTTACCTTAAAAGCTCAAAACTAAAACCACAATAATCTCATAAACAATTATCTTTCCATAAATGAGCATTCCCTCATCTCCCTACTAACCTACATTGAGTATGGCTTTATGATGGAATAGACAGATTCTGATGGTTCCTATGTGCATGCCCCTCTTCCAACCCTTCCTTACTAGGAATGTCACCCTGGATTAATATGGCTTCAGTTTCTGATTCTATAAACAGATAAATGTTATTGTTTACCCTAGTGAATAAAATATGCTTATTTACTTAATATGTTCAGAATGGTACTTAGCAGTAATCAATAAGAACAAAAATAATATAAATTAATGGACTAAAATCTGAATAGAAATTTCCCAAAAGAAAATATGCAAATAGCCAAGAGAGCTTATAATCACTACAATCAAGGAAATGAAAATCAAAACCAAAATGAGATACTACCTCATCTTAATTGGAGTGACAATTAACCCACAGCAAATTAATAAATGCTGCCAAGTATGCAGAGAAATGGGAATTCTTATATACTGTTGGCTATGATTTACAGCTAATGTAAACAGCAGTGTGGAGGTTCCCTCCAAAATTAAAAATAGAAAAACTGTATGATTCATCAATCACACAACTAGCACTATACTCCAATGAAATGAAATCAGTGAGTAGAAGAAACAGTTGCAATCACATGTTCATTGCAGGACATATAATAATTAGCATATGTAATTAACTTAGATGTTTTTCTAGGGACAGATGGATACAGAAAATTCACAGTGTGATATTATTCAGCAATGAATAGCATGACATCCTGTGATTTGTGACAATATGGTTGGACCTGGAGAATTATTATGGTAATTGAAATATTTAAGTTTCAAAAAACAAAAATCATATGATCTCATGCATATATGGAATCTTAAAAAGTTTATCTCAAGAAATAGAGTAGAACAGGGTTACCATGGACTAGGAAGATTAGTGGGGGAAGGGAAGGAGAAGTATTTGGTTAAGGGGTACAGTATTATCAGTAGATAGGAGGAATATATTCTGCTGTTCCATGGTACAGCAGAATGAATATAACTGTCAATAAACCACTGTATTCCTCAAAATAAAAAATAATGGTTAAAGTTTAAGCTAATAGATATGCTAATTACTGAATTAATCATTATTCAATGTATACATGAATTAAAATATCACATTATACTTCATGAATGTGTGCAACTATTTGTCCATCAAAAATCAAATTAATTAATGAAAAATAATGTCATTTCCAAAACAATGGATTAAAGATGGAAAGAATTACAAATTTCTTTAAACATGAAACATGTTTTAGTAGTTGACATTATAAAATGGAGTATTAATCAGTCATAAAGAATGACAAGCTAGAGACATTTATAGCTAAATGGATGCACATTGAGGCGATACTCTTAACTGAAATAAATAGGACACACGTGTAAATACTGAATAGTTTCTCTAGTGTGAGAAACTGAAAGTGTAAATAAGGACTAAAAAGTGCAATAAATAGTGTGAAATAGGAAGAAAAGGTGCAAAGGAGAAGGGGAGGTGGGAAGGATAGGGGAAAGGAAAGAAGGGAATGGAATTAATTTGAGAAAAAGAAAAAAATGGAAACAAAGATTTTGTAGACAGGGAGGGGTTGGAGGGGTTAAACCAAGGCCAGGGGAATGGGGAAAAAATAAGAGCCAAGATGAATTAGGTAAAGGTGCAGATTTCTAATGATGAATATCATTATATTGTATACCTTAAATGTACCAATATAATTAATTAAAAGATAAATACAGTTTTCAAAAATGTGTATATTCTTTTTTGGGAGGGTGCTGGCGATCGAACTTGGGACCTTGCGCTTGCAAGCCAGGCGCTGGAACCACTGAGATAAATCCCTAGCCCTAAAAATTATGCATATTCTTAATGTGACTGACAGATTTATGTTTGGTCCTGTGCTATCCTTGGGAATTGATTCCGCATTTTTCTATACTTCTTTTTTCCCTATTCCATGTCATGTTGCAAAGGCAATAGTGAATAATGTAAATTTTACTGGTTTTCCTGAGTAGATGGCGAAACATATTACCCAACGTATTTGTATAAGAAAGTTCAACCTTCTCAGTCTCTTGTCCCTTGTCCTCTACTCACACACAGTTTCTTAGTAGCCATGTACAATCTCTTGCACAGACTCTCATATTCCACTTTCCATTACAGACCAAATTAACTTTAGTACACAATCCAAAGAAATATAAGCTCACTGTAGTTAGCCAAACTTTTTCTGCTTTTTGCATGTTCTAAATATGTCCAAGAAAATTTCTGCTTTTATAATTAAAAATATAAGTAGTACTGTAAGGTAAAATGTGAGGTGTCTAACAACAGAAATAACTGCTATGCGGTTGCTTCAGAGATGGAGAAGTTGATATTTCAGTGAAGCTTCTAAGTGTTGAAGGGGCTGGCACATTCAAAATTCATTTCTGATACACTATAAATAATGAACACATTTAAAATGTCTAGAAATAGGAGGGCATAAAGAAGATAGTGTAAATGTGAAACAGGGAATTACAGATAGAAGAATCTAGAAAACCTGAGAAGGAGATAGAATGGTGCCATATACTCCATATCAAAGAACAACATGTTAAATAATACCAGATAGACTCAAGAAACTTAATGTGTTGAGAGAGACTTACTCAAGTGAATTAATTTAAAAATATTAAAAGGAAGTTAATAAGACAAATGACATTGGGAAAATGATTCCCAGGTGGGAGAAATCAAAATGGGCCAGAATAATCTGAAAGGATTTCATTACTTAGAGTAACCTTGAGCTGTGGGTAATGAGAATGGGCCATGGTAGATCTAACAATAACATTGTTTTCTCCTTTTTTTCCATGCACCGTCTATTCCTTGGTATTCTTCGTGAACTATAATATTTCATAGTCAAAAATGTTTTGGAAATACTCTCACTTTCCTCTCAACTTCATTGTGATTTATACTATTTTAATTTATGAAAGACTCATAGAGAAAATTGATTTTCATACCTGTGTTTAATATAGTGAATACTTAATAGTCTTATCATTCAGAGACATGGATGTCATTACCTCATATCTATAGAGATCATTAAACCAAAACCCTCAAATCCCAGTGGAAAATTCATATCAGGTAAGGTTAACAATAATCACAGCAATAAAATTCCAAAGTGTTGACTCTCAAAAATAAATGTGACCCTAATATTTCTGGAAAAATGCACTAGCCAGCAATTGCAGGTGGAAGATTCCTATGAATACTTAAGAACCAGATAATCATTCACTCAAGATCTTATGATCAAATAGAATAGACAGTTTCCATCCAAGGCTGATGAACAACATTCAGATAACAAAACATAACTACTATGAAGAATAACTTCTAGGTTTTTAAATTTATCTTCTCCATTGCTTTGTGTTTTGGTGTTTTGGGAGGGTTAACAGGCATTTGTTATTTTATAATTTTGATAGCTATAAAGTCCCTCTCTTTGATTTGCTTTGTGCACCCAAGATCATACTGTGCTAAGAATTATATATCTGGCTTCAGTTTGCTCATGATTTGACTTAAAAAAAAAAAAACCCTATTGAGTTTGTACTCATATTATTTTGAGAACACCCAACTTTCTTGTTACCAGTTTCTATAGGCATTGGTTACTTTCTATGCAATTAGACTCAACCTATAGTTACTGAAAACAAATGGAATCAGCCCATATATGAATAAAATTGCCATTCCTACATGAACAACATGAAGAACATTATGAGGTCTTTTTTGAGGGCTAGTATTGCAATAAACCTTTCACAGAAAGACAACTGAAAAATAAATAGACAATATTTAGAGGATTTCTCAATTTTACAAACCTTACAAGAAAGACTTGCTATCTATGCTCAATCTGAAGCTATTTTGCTTTAGATATAAAGAATGATATTCCTTTTTTTTTTTTTTTTGGTACCTTGGATAGAACTCGGGTCTTTGTGCTTGTGAGGCAGGCGGCGGAACCACTGAGCTAAATCCCCGGCCCAGCAATGATATTGCTTTTACAAGGTTTATTAGCTGACACTGGAAAACACACTTGATAACCCATTGCAAGATGCTGTATTACAACACTATTTAATAGCTACATAGAATTCTTTAGCCTAAAAAATGATTGATTGGTTGATCTGTAATGACTCATAATTTTTTGACACAAAAGTCTATTAGCTACTAATCACAAAATGAGCAAGGATAGATACTTAAAATCAAGTTAGTTCCTGATATAACCTAGGGAACATTTTGGCCCTCCATGTTTTCATCATTAGAGAATAGCAATCCTAAAATATCTCATTTCAAGAATTATAGAAAATGGCCCAAAAAATTTAATTGCAAGAATTTTTGTGCATTATAGGGAATTTTGTTCTTCTTCTTTGTCCTGAAGACTCCACTTTTATGCTGCATAAAAGTCTAAAAAATTAGGGAAATATATTGGAAGAGAATAACAGTATTAGTACTATGATGTTACTAATATTTTTAATGTTACTAACGGAATGTCTTTACTGAGAAATCATGAATTTAAGAATCATGAATTTTTAATGTTGGTAATTAACAGAATTTTTTCAAAATAGCATTTCCTACTTGAGGTGTGACACATGTTGCCTTGGAGGTAATTTTATATTTAAACCCCACTGTACCTCTTTAATATGATCAATACTACTAAAATAGAAAACTAAAAATAAACCATGAAACTTAGTAATTTGGTCAATACGTCCACATTTTATGCAAGATTTTATACTGAAGAAAGGATTTGTTTTTAATTAACTTGTGATACTTGGCCTAGAAGACTCTGGCTCTAATTCTTCTTTTATTATTTTTATTATTATTTTATTTTATTTTTATTTTTCTTCTTTTTTTTATTTTTCTGTGTCTTAGTGCCTGAATATGTGATCTCAAATGCTTTTGCATATTTTATGGTCTAAAATTGCAATAACTAATTGCCAATATAAAGAACAAGGGAATTTGACTCTTAAAAACATTAAAAAGGCTTTCATCAGAAAGTGGTACCTTGGATCATGAACTTAATTTGTTCCACAATTCTGGAGAGAATGGCAATGCTAGTGTTCCTGCAGGAAAGACGGCCAGGGTCATGCTCAGCACCCTCTGTGGAGTTTGTGAAGAGAAGAAAATTTTGCCAAATGCTTCTGTTTGCAAACAGGAGCATTTGTAAACCAAAGTATTACAGTAACAGCTTCTCCTTTTCTGTGCAACACTTTTTAAGACCACCAGCTGGTGTGTGAAACCATGAAGTCCAAACTTTATATATATATATATATATATATATATATATATATATATATATATATATATTCCTTATACACATATACTCAGGATAAAATTATTTTATTAATTAGGCTCAATGAGAGATAAAAATAAACAACAATAATAAATTGAAACAATTATAAGAATATACTGTAATAATATTTCTAAAAGTTCAGGCTCTGTCTCTCTCAAAATATCTTATTTATTCTGCTTTTCTGGTGATGATATGAATGATGCAATGCCTAGATGATGAGATATGATGAGATGAATGGTATAGGGATTGTAACATAGTATTCAGCTACTGTGTGTCACTTGAACACAAAAACAGTAATACCACAACAATATATCTAATATCTAAGAAATCTACTAAGGGACTAAGGTGAGTGGTTTTACAGCATAGATATCCTGGATAAAAAGTTGATTAGATGCAGTGTGGCACAAGGTTTCATAATGTTTATTTCTGGAATTTTCCATGTAATATTTTTTGGAATTTTAGTAATATACTGCAGAAGGAGTAATGGTTGATAAAAGGGACTACTGTCCTCAGATGCATGATATAGAAAAGTTTAAAAGTAAAAAGTAAAAGGAGTCCTATCTTAAGCCATTACTGAGCTTCTTTTGGGGATGAGTATAATTTTCTAGAATTGTCTTAATGGGTGCAAAATTTTATAATTATATCAATATTCCACTAACCTAACCGCTTTACATGGGAGAACTTTGTTTTACAGAGCTTTGAATCTCCAATAAGCTTTTAAAAGATTAAAAGTACAGCAAAATTGGAATCAATAATACTCTTTTGTATGTCTACTAAACACTGCTATTACAAGAATACTTTATATCCTTACATTAAAAAATATAATACCAATCCCCACAAAAAAGAAATCAGTTACTTTCTCTGAAAAACATATTCTCCTGGAATATAAGACTGAGAATCTACTTAAAAAACTTAAAAAAAAATATTTTGTGATAATATTCTTACAATGTTTCTGGGTTTTTTTTTTTTTTTGGTTTTTTTTGGTACCGGGGATTGAACTTGGGTCCTCGCGCTTCCACAGCAGGCGGCGAAACCACTGAGCTAAATCCCCGGCCCTCTTACGATGTTTCTGATAATTGATTCAAAATCTTTATCTCATTATGCCTTCCAACCAAAAGGTATCATTTTATAAATTCTGCCTAGCTACAATTCTGTTCCCACCTTGGAAGACCTGCCTTAATTTTATCCCCTTGAAACTCTAAAAATATGATCCTTTCATATTATCATTTCCATTTAATTTCTCCCTTATTGCATTAAATCAAACTTATTTTGACTTGACTCACCATATTTTACGCTGATCATCTAAAGCACCAAGGTGAGGAGTTGGGTTGTAGGTGTAGGTCATGGCCAAAGTAGCAAAAATATGGGTTTCTTTTACAATTTGTCCTTAAGATTTGGGTTCAGTTTCTGGCTCCTAAAATTGCTTCTTCTTATTCATATATTGATGAGAACACTTAAATTGGTTTTGAACATCAGTGTTTGTATTTGATAATAAATTCAGGGGATAGTTTCTATAGGGATTCTGTGTGGCAAAGCACCTTGATGTGGCCTGTGTTTCTAAAAATTTCTCTGAATTCTCTTATATCATACACTATAAAATTATGTAGAATATTGAGATATGAATATTAGTAACAGTATTAAGAGAGTTGGGTTTCTTTTTTTGTACCAGGGATCAAACTCAGGACCTTGAGCTTGCGAGGCAGGTGGAGGAAACACTGAGCTAAATTCCCGGCCCTTAAGAGAGTTTTCTGAGCTTCAAAATTCATTACTTCATTAACACACTGTAGCAACACTATGATGTAGACATTAACTTGGACTTACAGCAAGAAAATTCATGTTCTAACAAAATAGGTTATGTAACTGGCCAACCGCAACTAATACTGGAGCCAAGGCCTAATACAAAGTTTAGTAAATGCTAAATATTCCCATTCCACTTCATGAAGGAATTTGTTCACTTTCCATGATACAATGAAACAGGTTACAAATACCTTATGACTTCGATTATTATTGGATACATCTTACCTAATACATCTTTTATTTTGGTGTAATCAAATCTTCCTTATAATATACTTCCTTATATTATCTATTTTTCTCAATTTATATATGATTTACTGCTAAGAATCAAAGGATAGGATCTTTGTTGCAAAAAATTGGATGCAGGTTAGTGAGAAGATAAAAGGCAGGTACTTTTTTAGACTCTTGGGTACTGAACAGAGCTATGTGACTATCGGGTAACAGTCTTCATTTATGACTTGTGACCGGAAAATATGACGAATGACAAAATTTTTTTTTCCTCTTTAATTTGTATTTATTTTTTTTCCCCATTAACTTTATTGGTTCATTTTAGGTATAAAATACAGTTACATTCAACATTGGGATCTTTTTTTTTTTTTTTTTTGGTACTGGGGATCGAACTTGGGGCCTTTATCTTTAGTCTTCTTAGAGCCCTAGTGACAGTCATATTACTTCCACACTTTCAAAACATTGATTTTCCTTCTATTGTTTGAATTAGTTCAACTTATTCCTGCTGTAGGTAGTATGTTTTGATATTTTCCCTGTCTAAAAGCATTTATCTGAGATCTTCCATAATTTTTGTATTATTCAAGATCAAGTGCATTTTACATAAAATATTTTAAAAGTTTTCAGAACAGTTTGAGTTTTCAAAATAGTACCAATGATTCTTAGGTACGCAATCTCATTTTAGTCTACTATTAATATCATCTATTACTATGGTATTTTTGTTATAATTAATGAACCAATATTGGTGCAGCGCCACTAAAGTTCCTACTTCTTTCAGATTTTCTTTGTTTTTATCTAATGCCATTTTTGTTTCGGCATACATGCAGGATATTAAAGATAAATGTAATAGAAGAAAAAAGTATGAACATAGATAGAAATTTGTTTAACAAAACAAACTCTTAGAAGTCAGATCTGGCAGGATGTAGAAAGTGGTTTTGTTATAGGGATGGCAGTGTTAGTTCAGCATTGGAAGGTCCACCTCCAAAAGTCATCATTTTAACAGAGGAAAGGAAAGAGCCATATGATCCTGTCACTAGTTAGAGAAAAAGTATTGGACAAAATTCTACAGCTGTTCATGGTAAAAGCTATCAGCAGACTAGAAGTAGAACAGAAATTTCTCAACAGATTAAAGACATGTACTCCATACTTCCAGCGAGAATGCCTTATATGAATGGAGATGATACAATGCTTTCTCCTTAAGGTGGGGAACAAGGACAGATATGCTTACTCTTTATTTGTCCATTAAACTTTGAAACCTACGCCCCACCAAAATAGTCTGGCAATAAAATGACACAACTAGGATAGGATTGGCATGGCAGAAGCAAAATCTTTATATGTAGAAGAAATGATCATCTACAGAGAAAATACTAAGAAATCTCTAGGAGCCCCTAGAACTTGTACTTGAACTTAGCAGGATTAGAAAACACAAGCTATATATAAAAATTCAGGTCTGTGTATACTTGCTATAAATGAAGAATTGGATATTGAAATTTAAAAGTTATTTAGGAGTACAAAGGACCCAGAAAAGTTAAAAACAAAAACAAAAACAGTGTTGGAAGATGCTTAGTACCTAATTTTAAGACTTCTTCTAAAGCTACAGGAATCAAGACAGTGTTGGTGTAAGGAAAGACATATGGATCATTGGAATAAAACAGAGAATCTAGAAATAGAACCACACATATATGGTCCACTGAGTTTGAAAAGATTATTTAACAGCATTTTATAGAATATAAACTCAATTCAAGAGCCGAGGAAGAGATAGTGTTTTCAGCAAAAGGTACTAGAACACCTGGTATCTGTATATAAAAATTAACTGCAAGCCTTTTTTTTTTGTGCATGAAAATAACTCGAAGGGGTCTATGAACCTAAATAAGAAAGCCTAAAAGTATGAAACTTTAAGAAGAAATTATAAGGGAAAATATTTATGAATTCAGGGTAGTCAAGAACTACCTAGGATACAAAAGACATGATGTATAAAAGAAAAAAATTGATAAATGAGATTTCATCAATATTTAGAACTTTAAATGACATCATTAAAATGAAAAGTAGTTCTTAAATAGACCATATTTACAATGCATATAACCTATGACCAGAATATATAAAGAACTCTTACAGCTCATTAATAGACAACCCAATTAAAATGTAGACATAAGAAGATGATAAATAGCCAGTATAGCACAAGGAAATGGTGTGCAACTCTAGAATCAGAAAAATACTAATCAGTACAATAATAAGATTGAATTATATACTCATTAGGGAGATGAAGTTAAAAGTTTTAAAAGTCTTGTCATGACTTTTTCTTTTTGTTGGATTCTCCCCCTTTGCGTTTAATTTGTCACACCCAATGGATTCATTCTGCTGGGTTTCCTGGGGTTGTGATCCTCATTATCTCTTCCTAGGGTATTGTCTAAAATTTTTTGCAGTGCCGGTTTGGTATTTATGAAGTTCCTGAGGTGCTCTTTGTTATGAAAGTATCTTATTTCTCCATCAATTTTGAAAGATAGTTTTGCAGGGTACATCAATCTGGGTAGGCTGTTTTCCTTTAGGGCTTGAAATACATCACTCCAAGCTCTTCTTGCCTTGAGAGTTTGCATTGAGAAGTCTGCTGTGATTCTGATGAGCTTTCCTTTGTATGTGATTTGTTTCTTTCTCTCACTGCTTGTAGAATTTTGTTCTTCTGTGGGATTTCTGGAATCCTAACTATTATATGCCTATGTGTAGATTTTTTTTGATTAAGGCTAGCTGGAGTCCTCTATGCCTCACTTACCTGTATGTCAAGTTCTTTCCCCCTCCTTGGGAAGTTTTCTGCCATCACTTCTGTGAACGGTTTTTTTATGTCATCTGCACTCCTTCCTCTTTCTTCATTGACTCCAATCAGTCTGTTATTCTTCTTTGCATCATCTAGCAGCTGCTGGATTGATTTCTCGTGTTCCCTTACAATTTTAAAGCAATTTTTCTTTTCCTCCTCACTAATTGCAATCTTATCTTCTATATGTGAAATTCTGTCCTCACATTGTTTCATTTTGCTGCGCAGACTTTTGATGGATTTTTTAATCTCTTGGAAATCTGTTTGCACCTGTTTTATGGATTCCATTTGTTTCCTATGTTGGGATTCCATCATGTTCCTCAGATCCTCTATTTTTTTAATCTGTGTCCTCTCTAGATTTATTAATCATGTCTTGCACCATGAGCAAACTCTTTGCTGTTATCTGAGTAATTATTTCTGATTTCATTTGTCCCAGATCCTCTTTTGTTGCCAGTTCAGAGAGTCCAGGTGGTTCAGTATCAGATTGTTCCATCTCATTTCCCTTTAGGGTTGCTGTAGGTGATCTGGAACTCTGTTTTTGAGGCTTGTTTATGTGTTTTCTCATTTCCCCGTGTTGGGGGGGGTGCTTCTGGCATCCATGTGGCTCACCTTCTCTGCCCTAGGAGCTTGGAATGGCAGCGGGGGGGCTTCCTTCCAGGTTCTGGGACTGGCTCAGCTTCTCTGCCCTAGGAGCCTGGGATGGAGGTGGGGAGCTTCCTTCCGGGTGCTGGGACCAGCTGAGCTTCTCTACCCTAGGAGCCTGGGATGAAGTTGGAGTGCTTCCTGATGAATGACGAAATTTAAAAAAATATATATTACAATAAAGGATACAGCACCATTAATCCTCCTCCAAATACTCACCCTCATTTCAAACACACTGTCTTGCCAGCCTTGCCACTTTCTCAAGCAGTTCTGGAAATCCTTTCATGAGAGTCTTTAATTGCACTGCCATGTCTTCCTCGATGTCAATCATTTCAAAGTGTTTACCTTTCACAGTTCTTTTGATTTCAGGCAAGAGTCAGAAGTTGTATGGTGTCAGTTCTGGTTAATAAGTTGAAAGAGGACATATCACAATGTTTTATGATCCCACCTTTCTGTTGGATGGCACTGGGCAGCAGCATTTGCTGTATTTTTTCTCAAATTTCTTAAAGACACTCTCATAAGACAATTTCCAGAAGGGCTTCACAAAGTGAAAAAAAATGATAGAACAAGTGTGTCAGAAGTCAGGGGGACATTTTGAAGGAGATTAATGGAAATGTGTCTATTACTGTAATTTTTTTAATTTAAGCATTCACCATACAATTCGATCACACCTCATATGAAATATGTTCTAATAAAAGTTCCTGAAGATTAGTAATGCCAATGACTTCTGGCTTTATGACAAACACATCACAATGTCTTCTCACTAATCCTAACACAGGTAGTGTTCTCTAGCATTATTCATTTTGTACAGTATTCTAGTTAATCCTCAGTCTGAAAATTCCAAACTTACCTTGATCCTACCTTCTGCTTCTTTAGCACATATATCTTTCCTTATGGCAGGTCTCTCTCTAGCTATTATGAGAAAAAAATAAAGAAAATAACCTCACAGAAATGAGCCAGACTATGATGCACAGAAGCATAGCATGGGGTATATATGGAAAAAATAATAACTCTGCTTGATGGTTTTTAAAAATTTTAAAATATGTCTAATGCAGAATTTCAGATTATCACAAAAATTGGTTGAGATTTTGTTTTTATCAAGAGGATTTAGTAGTTTAAAAAGGTGGGACACAGATACTAATAATATAGAAGTACCTATACTGCAACAAATTTCTAAGAAACTTAAAAGAGTTTCTCAATAGAAGGCCTTCGGATCATAGAGAAGATGAATGACATTTAACACTGTAATTATGCTCAGTAACATTGCCACTTTTAAAAAGTCTTCCCTTAGATATTTTTATTTTTGGACAAAGCAAATATTCAAATGAATCTTTACCAATGATTGCATTTGTTTGTTTTCCTCAGATAATTTCATATTTGTTAGACAATATCAATTCCCAAAAAGGTACAGATAAGCTATCTTGTGTTTTTATTCAATGAAATAAGAATATCCTATGCAATTTTACCTTTATAAAAACATTTCCAGATGGAGAATAAACTTAACTTGTAAATATATAACAATAATCATTTTGGCCATACCACTTTTTATGTGAGCAAAGAGCAATTCCTTAATAACCTTATTTTCTTAATATTTAAAAAATGTATTATTTGGATTGCAGCTTCCTCTCCTGAAGGCTGTATTTCAAACAGAGCTTAACTCCATAAGGATTTTGACAACTGGAACTTGAGACAGATTTTTGAGATAAAAAATGGACCCATTTCACTCAATTCACCTATTGCTTGTTGCTTCAGACAATAAATGTACTGTTTCTGTTTTGCTCAGATTAAGTATCAGATAGCAAATACCTCATCTTTCTCCATTTCATCATGACAAACTCCCAAAGGAGAAAGATATATCATGATTAAATGTAATCATATGTAACATCTAAGAATTAAGGCAAGGACAGATATGTGGTAAACTAAACTGACTATTCAGAAAATTCATTGTGTAACTATTTATAAGGAAGGCATATTTTATGTTGCATTTATGAATCAATTTTTCTGCAAAGAAGACAACATAGCTCTTAGTATATGTGAAGATAATTATTCAGGATAATAGTGAAGCAAACTTTGAAAACACAACACCATCAATGTAAGCATTTCTTCTTAGATATTTTATATACCTTTAAAACTTTGATCGGAGCCTTCAGGAGAGAAAGCTACAAATCAAATAATACATTTTTTAATATTAAGAAGGTAAAATTATTAAGGAATTGGTCCTTACCCACATAAAAAGTGGTACGGCCAGAATAATTATTTCACAGGAAATTTTATCTGACCTGAAACAACTTCGTTATCCAAAGAACAAGAAATTATTCCATAGAATGGAAAAATAAAAACCTCCTAATTCTTGGAATAAGTATAACATTACATTTAAGCCTAATATAATGTTAATACAATATATAATTTAATAATGTAATACAAAAATATACAAACCATTACCATTCACATAATCCATTTGAAAATTCAATAAAATATTAAGAGGCAGTATCAGTAGAATATTAAGGATACACTACATCTTGAAAAAGTGGTATTATTAGAATGCAAAGTTGATTTAGTACTAGGCAATTACAGTCATATCTACTATTAATAGTATTTTAACATTTTTTTATATACCTATCTCCATAAATGCTGAAGAAAGCTATTGACAAAATTTAACACATTTTTCTGAAAATAACACTCATCTAACTACTAATTAAGTAGTAAGAGATTAACTAGGAAGTAAGAGACTATAATATATATTATAATAATTAAAATAATGTATTAGTTTTAGAATATATATACATATATTCTAAAATATATACACATATATTCTAATATATAATACATATATACATATATACATATATATATGTATATATATGAGAGAGAGATCTCCATGAATCTGTGGATAACTTAATTATGAGGAACATATTCTAGAGCCATGAGACATTACCACTAGGGTTATGAACATGGTAAGGATCCTCTCACTATAAAAAACCCCTGCAGATTGGAAAAAGAAGAGGGTTGAAATCTTCTCTATCTGGCAGTACTGGAATAGACATTATTAATATTAACTCATGCATAGATTTAGAAATGTGTATGGTGCTGTGTGAAAACAGCACAAACTGAAGTTTTAAAGCAGCACATATTATCTCAAGTTTTTGTGAGTTAAAAGTCAAGATTCAATTGCGCATTGGTGGTTTCCACTTAATGATATCTCAAGAAATGATTTTCTACTTCAGTATTAGAATTATTACTTCTGAAAATGATAATAAAAAGAATTGTCAGGAACATGGCATTTTAGACACCTTCCAAATGTACTGCCCTGCAGAGGGCAGTCTAGTATTGCAGACAGCAGATAGAGAAGTTAACTTTTGGTTTTAGTCACAGTTAATTACTAGGTTTATCTTTGGGGCAATTATTTTTAACCTCAATTCTTTAAATGTAAAATGAAAAGTGTATAACTATGTTATTTTAAGGCATTCTAGTTTATAGATAAAAAGAACAGAGAAATTTGGGAGAAGATTGTTCACATTATAATGAAAATTTTATGGTATGCATACAATCTACATTCATATTGGCTGTGGAAACAAGCTTTATGTCAGACACTGTAACAGGCACTGTGATAGGTCTTGGGAAAGAACAATGCACTATATTTGAGTTCAAGAGTTTATTACCTAGGTAAGAGAGGCAAGTAGCATATTAATGTACTAAGAAATGGCAGGTGATATGAGAGGAAGGCATGCAAATGAGTGCCACATTTTAGTCAGGGACAAAATAGGAAATTAAATAATAAGTTTTTGGATGAGGTAAAATTTTTGATGAATCTTGAAAGGTGGTCATGTTTACTTATATGTAAACATGGTAGAAGAGGGCTTTTCAAGACTTTCGGATCAGAGAACAAAAATAGAGTATGTAAAGGATATGACATGATTTGTTAGAGCAGCTATAAAGATGTGTGTTCTTTCTTCCATTAAACCAAGACATATATATGGAACATTAACAACTATAGTGTGCACATCATGATTTATGAGTATTTCATGTTTCAAAAGAAAATAAAACATGCCAAATTGGCCAGAATGTTTCTAGGTGAATTTAAAATAACATTAATGAGGTCAAATTTCCACTAATGGGAAGCCTGTTATATTGCTAAAAGGAAAGATTATTATAGTGTGAAGGAAAGTGTTTTGCTAAAAACTATATTGAGCTGTCATCATTCTTATAGCATCATTTTCATGCTTTACTTCCCCCTCAGTTTGCTTTTCCTCTTCTAGCACCTTTCTTTAGTACTCTCAGAGAAAACATAGCCAATACTAAACATTCTTTACTGTTGAAATAAGTCACCTTCACAGTTCTTAAAGTTCTAAAGCAGCAATTCAGTCAAGAGGTTATTTTTGTACCAGGGTCATTGGCTGGAGAACATGTTTCATTATGGTCTTGGCACAGTGTAAAATGTAGGTAATTGATGAATAACAAAACCCTGAAAAGCCTGCTAGAAAACTTTGTGTTGTGCAAGGTGCAGTGGGGGTCTCCTGCCTCACAAACACAAGGTCCCGAGTTCGATTCCCAGTACCAAAAAAATAAATTAATTAATTAACTGGATAGTAGAGACAATTCCAATATCCTTAGACTAAGTCATGCTGTTCTTTAGTTTTATTTTATTTTTCAGTTCATTAATCTAGTTGTTTTCTCTCACATTTTAAATGTTACAGAATTCCTTCCATGTTTAAAAAAATAAATTGTTGAGTGTGTTCTATACAGCAACATTAGCAGAACAGGAAAAAAAAATGCCTCACATCATTCTTATTAGCTTTGCTTCCCTTCCTTCCATGTTTAAAATGAGTCCTCTATCCTAGAGATTAACCATGCATACATACATAGTCCTGAGTGGTGTTTTCTAACATACAGAGTTGATAAAGCTGATTGTGTCCTAACCAGAAAAACAAAATAATCCAAATAGTCAAAATTAGGCAACTTTTATGCTTTCAATCAGGATTTGGGGCTTTTACATTTAAAATGGACTTCATGTAACTTTCAATATTAAGAATGGAAATAAAACATTAAACTAGTCAGTGTGCATATTAAATGGTAGTTTTAGGGAATTGTTGACAAATCTGATATAGCATGTTGAAATCCCTTTATTTGTATATAAAACCCTAAGTACATTTAAAAAATTGAGGATGGTCTTCAATAAACTGAAATTATTTAAAAATATCATGTAGGTATGAGATCTTGTAAAATGAAATGGATTTTTGAATTAAAAATTATGAGATAAAAAAACATATCGCTATTATTCCCTGAACATACAATCTCTCAACTTAAAAACACTTAGTTTGTCATTCTTGCCCACTTTCTGAAACAGTTTTGGAAGATCTATTTTGTGAGTGTCTTTGATTTAAGCTTTAATGTCCATATCAAAACAGAAACATTTAATCTGCAGAAAAAATAGGTAAAACTCTTGAAGCTTTTGAGGATACAAGTATGGGTAAAGACTTTCTGAACGAAATCTCAATTGTACAAGAAATAATATCAAGAAACAACAAATAGAATTATATCAAATTAAGAAGCTCTTACATAGCAAAAGAAACAACCGAGTAAAAAGATAACCTACAGAATGAGAAAAAATTTTTGCCACCTACTTCTCAAATAGAGAACTAATATCTAGAATATATAAGGAACTCAAACAAATTAGATCCCCAAAATAAAATCTGGGCTACTGGATATTTCTCAGAAATAAATATCTGAAAAAATGTTAAACATTTCTGGCCATGAGAGAAATGCAAATTAAAACAACACTCTAGAAAGAATTACCATCATCAAAAATCAAACAATAAATGCTGGCAAGCCTGCGGGGAAAAGAAAATTTCTTAATTGCTGGTGGGAATATAAACCAGTGCACCCTCTATGGAAATCAGTATGGAGTACCCTCAAAAAGCTAAAAATAGAAATTCCCCTGGCCTAAGCTATTCCTCTTCTAGATATCTTCCCCAAAGAAGTAGATATTGGGCCGGGGATTTAGCTCGGTGGTTCTGGTGCCTGCCTTGCAAGCTCAAGGTCCCAAGTTCGATCCCTGGTAGCAAAAAAACAAAACAAAACAAAAAAAGAATTAGATATTGTGTTACAATAATACATGCATAACTGTGTTTATAGCAACACAATATATAATAGCTAAATCTTGGAAGCAACATTATCTATCTGTCTATCCATTAATAGTAAAATGGATAGATAAAATATGACATTTATAAACAGTACAGTACAATTCTGATATAATGATGGATACATTTAAATCATTTGTAGGAAAATGGGTGTACTTTGAGACTATAATAATAAACGAAATAAATCAGACACACAAGCTTAAATAGCACATGATTTCTCTTATACAAGAAGTCCAAAATGTAAATAAATTAAAGAGCAAAATATAAGATAGATAAAAGGAAACAAGGAGATAGATGTTTTCCAAATGGGAATGGTACCAAGAGATGGAGGGATGGGGAAGGGAGAGGAAGGAAAGGAGATGTAAAAGAATTAAGATATTTTATGTACTAGTATCAATTCCCCATTATAAATAAAACTATATGTGGTGCAATCATGTACTAATAAAAATAAAAATTAAAAATAAAACAAAGATACCCCAATATTTAGGGCAATTTCTGTCAAATAAAATCATTACAGTGTCTTCTCATCATTATTCACAGGATCTGGCTCTGTTGATGTGTGGCTCTAACCCATAGTCATAATAACGATGAAATATACATGTGTTGAATCTGTCAGGACACTGAGGTAGCCACAATTGAGCAATTTAAGACACTCAAGACTAAGAGGATTTCCAAAACTGCTTCAGAAAGGAACAAAAACAATATGATAAGTGTGTTTGAAGTGAGAGAGGTATTAATAGCAATGTGTCTTTTACTGTAGTATTTTTAAATTTTAAGTATTTACCATAGGTTTTTAATCACAATTCATATATGATTGTTAATGGTAATTGTTAATATGACTAGATTAAGAGACACTAGTAGATTAGTAAGGACACTTTGGGGTTTGTCTCTGGGAGTGTTTAGACATAATTGGCATGAGAGCCAGAAAACAGAAAAAAAAAAAAGAACCACCTTGATGTGTGTGGCTACACCAAATAGGCTTATCGACCAGATGGAATGAAAAAGGACAAATTCACCTTGCATTTGTAAAGCTAAATTCTGCTTGAACAGCTGCATCATTTGGTATTACCATCAACTGTGCACATTGAACTCGATCTTTTTTAGCCTTTCATCACAGATTCATAACAGCAATTGTCCAGGACCCTTGAAGCAGGAATCTTAAACTGTTAATTCTTAGACTGAGTGGGTATTGGATCCTCAGACTATCCAGTATATAGATAGCCATTATGAATATTGTGGATTATCCTGCCTTTAATTTTATAAACCTACAGGGAATTTCTTTGCATAATTGTATACACACACACACACACACTCAAAAATATACACACATATATCTGTATCTATATACTATTTCTGTTTCTCTGGAAAACCTAAAAATGGATATAAATATCTCTTAAATATTTCTCATTCACTTCTCTCATTTCCTTATTTCTGTGATAAAATACTTCACACTCACAATTTAAAAGAGAGGAAGTTTATTTTGGCTCACATTTTCCAAAGTTTTAGACCATAGTTGGCAGCTTCAAATGCAGAAACAATGTAATGAAAGGCTCCAGTGCAGAGGAAAAACTGCTGACATCATGGTGGCCAAAAAGGAGGGAGTAAAGAGCCAAGGAGAGAGATATAACCTTCCAGATCATGTCCCAGTGACCTATTTCAAGAATGCCCCACAGCTAACAGCAAGTCGTCTATGAACAAGACATATTAATCCACTGATGGGTATATTTTCCTAATGACCCAATCACTTTCTGAAAGTAGCATTTCTAAGCACTTGAATATTAGGGAGGGCATTCTAGACTTAAACCACAACATTCCATTTCTGGCTCTTAAAAGACTCATTTTTCTCTCATTATGTAAAATGAATTTATTCCTTCTCTATAAGTCACTAAATTCTTAATAGTTCTGCATTTATGAAATGTTCAAGTTCAAAGTCTCTTCTGAGACTCAAGCCAAATTATTTGCCATGAGCCCCTGTCAAAGTCAAAAAGAGAGTTTAATACTTCCAACATACAATGGTACAGGGTAAACATTTCCATTCCAAAAAGGAGGACTAAGGGAATAGAAAGGAATTGGACAACCGCAAGACTGAAACCAGCAGAGAGATATTAAATCCTGTAGCCTGATGTCTATATCCTGAGGCATTTTGTGATAAAATGTGAGCTCCAGAGAGCTTGGGTGGTCAAACTACTATGGAGGGGGTAGGGGTGGTGAGAGGAGATGGGGAAAGGAAAGAATGGAAAGGAAAAATTATGAGAAAAGAAAATAAAATGGAAACGAAGTCTATGTAATAGGGAAGGGTAGAGGGGGTGAAGGGTGCACAGGTAATGGGGGAAAAATAAGAACCAAGATACATCAGGTACAAGCACCCAATGATAAATGTAAACATACTGTATACCTAAAATGTACCAATAAAAGAATTAAAAAAAAAAACAAACTACTATGGAGGTGGTTCTTGTTGTCCTCAGGCCTCTCTCTAGGGTTAACATTCCTGCAACTTCCCTCATATGTTCCATCTTCTTGGCTTCATCAGCTTTCAGAGGTCTATTTCTCTTTCAGCTTCACTCTCATAGCTTCTTGCACTGACTTCTCAGAGGAAAACTTCCAGGCCTTCCGAGCTTTTTTATTTATGAAATATATGTGAAAGCATCTTTGGTTTAACAGTTCTTTCATTCTTCTTACCTGAAAAACCAACACCACATGGGTGCCACCAAGACCTGTCATAGAGTTCTCTACCAGACAAAATGGCCCCAAAAGTCCTACATTCTAAAATGGCTCCTGTTCCTAAAATGGTTCCCACTTACAGAAATGAGCCACTTCAGAAAAGTGAAACCTACCCCCCTCTGGAGAAGCTAAACCTAACTTGTTGCTCCACCCTGCTACCTGGGTGATCCTCCCCTTCCAATCACTTGGTGTCCTATTGCCTGCCCAACAACCTGACCAATTCTCAACTCTCATGATACTCTCTCACTGGATCACATATAAACCTCACCCTAGTTATTCTTACTCTTTCTTGCCATTGTTCAAGACAGCCCAGCAGCTCTTTCCCCTAATAAAGCCTTGCCTCATTTGCCTCTTAGGTCAGCTCATTTTCTTTCAATCTGTTGCTAGGACCAGTATCCAGGCCTCATTGGATCATGGCTACAAAACTCTCTCAGTGTCTATATGGCTGAGCACTAAGAAATAAATCCCATAAATCCAAAACCCTAGGTGACCCTTCTTCTATAGGATGCCCTGGGGCACTCATTGAAAATGAAAGTTTTATCTTTTAGCATGTGAAGGACAAGTTTTTGATGATTCAAGAGATGCCTTTAAGACATCTTTCGTATTGTCCTGATGCAAAATATTTGGCTTCTTTTTTAATGCTAATCTTTTCCACAACTACGCTTCCAATGGCCCTAATTTTATGGGCACTTTCTTTCTGACAAAACTAAAAACTATTCTAAAGGTATTTTTGCTACTGATTCTCACTGTAAACCAGGCTGAAAGCTGCAAGAGATACCCATGCTTTAGACTGAACATGGAGCTGCCTGGAAATTTTCTCTGCCAGATTAATTACACTACTATTCTTAATTTTAATCTCCCACAAAGTTTCAGGGAATGAGAAAAACATGGAGAAATTTTCTGCCAAAGCATAGCACACATGACCTCCTGACAAATTGCTAAAGGAATCCTTGTTCCCAACTGAAATCTTCTGAGCCTGGCCTTTACTATGCACATTTCTATCAGCATTCTGTGCTTCTGAGCTCCAAACAGAATCTTCCACCAGACATTGTATTCCTGCTACCCTAGGGAATGGAGTGTTAGCCTCTGCAAAGTGTCTCTCTTCAATTAAGAAGATGTTTTATAGTCGGACACAGCTAAGGGTTATTAGCTTCCTAAACTCTCAATAGCTAAGGAAATATATGATTCAGCCCTTGGCAAGGCAATATGGACAATACACTTCAGAATCCATTGTAGTGTGCACATTGAAATCCTAAGTTATTCTTGTTTGGCACAAGTTCTGAGAATAAGTTCTCTAGGATTCTCTTTGTTCTGTTATTGTTTGGTAACTTGCAAGATGATATTAATGTAATGAAGAAAGTGAAACAGCACTAAAATTTGTCTTAAGGCTGTCATTGCAGACCTATCTGCTCCTCCTTTCAGCTCTTAATCTGGTTATCATTCTTGGTTATCAACTACATTCTTGGTTATCAACTATGCTTGTCTAGTTTGTCTAAGCAGCTTATCTGATTAAGTGAGCTAGTCCCTCAAGCCTGAAGTATCTGTGTCAGAGGTCACCTTTGTCTTCTCAGTTTATGAGTGTTACACTTATATTTATCCCACATCAAATTCAAATTAAGCTGTTTCAGGAGACACTCCAGTGGTGGATTGCCAGTTGGCAATAATAGTATTCTATATCTCATTTTTAACAGAAATTCTATAGCATTTTGATGATATTTTTCTTGTTGAATTTTGACATAAGAAGTTTAAAATGACCAAGGTATAACCATAGTTTGACATTTGATGTAACTTTTTCAATGTGTACTGAACATGATTTCTCTGTATTTTGGGATCCTATAGACAATGGGTTCCCAAAACTTATAAATTTAAGCCTAAGCGATTAGAAAGGATGTATTTTTTCTTTAAGTAAGTCACTAAATGTGATGGAAAATGAGATGACTCCTAATTTTATTACTGTTTAAAACCAGTTCTTGGGCCAGAGATTTAGCTCAGCGGTTCTGTCACCTACTTCAAAAGCACAAGATCCAGAGTTTGATCCTCAGTACCAAAAAAAAAAAAAAAGTTCTTATTTGGTGTATAGATGTGTAGCCCTGAATAATTCCATGTAATGACTATTCATTTAGAGATTAATTCTCAAAAATATCCTACTCAAGTATATATTCAAATACATATTCATACTCATGTGCATATTTAATAGATGATCTCATTACTAATCCATTTGACAATTTATGGTAGGTAATATATTGAGAGAAATGGAGGTTTATTGGACCATTTTATAACTCCTTTGCACAAGTGTATCTCTTGGTCAAGGGACATGTTATTTGAGAAATAATTCATTGGAGAAGCATTCTCAAAGTCTTTGGATAGTGTTGCAAGGAGTCAGCAAGCAAGGTAGATAAACCAACACCCAAAATATGTGTCTGTCATTTTAAAAATAAGTCCCCACTAATTTGGGGGAAGTACATTTATTAATTCAACTCAATTTGCTATTCAGTGTCTGGTTGTATTACAGAAAGAGTACATGATAGCAATGTCTCAGAACCGAAGTCTGTAGATGTTATGTTGAACATTTAACTTCAGGAGGGTACTTAGACCTGAAAGAAAGTTGCTCTAATTTTAATCATGCTGTCTTCATACGATTAATTCTGAATAAGTTTTCCATATTTTTCTCATAGATTATAATTTTTTGTTTTGTGATATTTGATCAAATGTTGAAAATTTTCAGTAAGATTTTTTATTTTGTAACATTTTATTTTAGTTTTAGTTTCATGATTTTCAAATATACTGTAAGACCGAGGGCCTTACCAAACGCTCCGAGGAGCTGACTGCAGTGAAGAACATCTGGGAAGGAACACACCGGACAAGTTGGAAAGTAAAACAGACCTTAGTCTGGCCAGACGGCACTCCCAAAGCAAAGTAGCTTAGAGAGGCGACTAGCCCAGAGTCCAAGGCTCTTTTTATAGGGGGTTGCAGGGGAAGTTAACAGGTGAAATTTCCAGAAGAAGAACAAAGGTTAGTGGTCAGCTGACACATACTGATGGTCAGCTGATGTTTGTAGATCGTTCTATAGATAGCAGTGTCTGGAACATCAGTTTCAAACAAACAAAGAGTTGAGTAATTTACTTTGGGACTTTATGGCTGATACAGATCTTATCTAGTGTCCTGGAACTAACAAGCATCTTTATCTATTAACTCACATTCAGTCACAGTTGGGGCTAGGGGAGTTTTATGATTACAGAGTTATGCAGTCCCACAATACCTGTTATTTTTGATGATTTTTTTCACTTTTTGGTTGTTGCTTTGTTTGATCTTTTATTTATTATATATATACTAAGTTCTGTTGAAATATTTTCACCTTAAAAATTTTCAATTTTTAAAATCTGTGTGGGTCTTATTTTGATTTTACCCCTTTCAATTGATATGCATGACACTTTTCTTGTAATTTTAGTGAACATTACTATAATATTATATTGGGTTAATTTGAATCTGTGTAAATTCAGGAGTCCAATTTGAGAACACTGTCAGAAATGACTTAGATTTTCTTTAGGGTGATTTGAGTTTGTAAATTATCTTGGGCCAAAGTTGTTCTCTTTAAGTATACTGATTCCATATCAAAATTTCAAATATGCAAATCTGTTTTAAATCGTGAGGTTCAGTATTATAATTGGAATACTTCACATGTATTTACCTTTAGAGCAATACCAAACTTCTAGCTTGTATTTTGTTTATGGTCCTCTATCTTTTCTTCACTTAGATGGGAAGGGAAACAGAAGCTCTCAGAGATTACTGTGATGTAATCTTTTATCAACAGATAAAAACCCAAGACAGAAAACATTTACAAAACCATAGCTCATCAATTACTATCATTCAAAATAGACAAGAAACTTTAAGCTCAACAATTAGAAAATTTAAAAATCGAAATTAAAAATGAGCCAGTATTGCACTAGTGATCTCAATAAAATGATATACATATGTAAAGTAAGCATGAGTGAAAAACATAAATGCTATACATTGGATCTGGGATGCCACTACACATACTTCATACGCCCAGAAAAAGGGCTTGTGGACTTTGATTATTTTATGGATCATTACAAGTGATCTGCTGTGTTAGGAGGGGAGGCCTGGTTAGAGAAAGGTCATTAGGGATGTTACCTAAAAGAGTGCATCTGCCTCCCTTTTCACTCTGATTCCTGACTGCCATGATGTGAGCTTTCCTCCACTCTACTCCTCTACCATGTTGTTTCTGCTCTGGAGTTCTCTAACCATGGACTGTAACTGCAAGACAAAGTAACCTTCTGCTCCTTTAAATTGTAGGTGTAGATATTATAACAGTGTCAAGAAAGTGACTAAGATAATATGAAAAAATGCTCCGTATCATATATCATTAGACAGAAACACATTAAAATAATGAGATACCACTGTGTACTATTTAAAATGGCCAAAAGCTAGAATATTCACTACACTCTTACTATTTAGCCTAGCAATTACACCTATGTCATTTACCAAATACTTGAAAACTTTTGTCAACATTGAAATCTGTATATAGATATTTATAACACATTTGTTCATAACTGAAAGGAGCTTAGAAGCAAATAGGATATCCTTCAGTAAGTGAATGCACTTGTAAATTGGGGTACATTCAGACAATGGAATGCTTTTTAGTCATAAAATTTGATTATCAAGCCACGAAAAGACCATTGAGAAAGTATAAATTTATAAACTTAACTAAAGATGCCAAGTTAAAAATTGAGAGTATACAATACTCTACAAAGAGTAAATCTATAAGCATAGCAAAAAGATGAGTTGTCTGACTTCTGTACATGGAGAATAAAGACAGTTGGACAGGAAAAACACAGAGGAGTTTTGAGAGTAATAAAAAGGTTTTGTATGATAGAATTGTAAAAGTAACATTTGATTATAATTTTGTCCAAAATGATAGATTACAGTTTTACAAAACCAAGAATAAACCCCAATGTAATAAACCCTAATGATCTTTGGGTAAAAATGATGTGTAAGAGTAGGCTCATCAATTGTAACAATTGTTTATCTGTAGTGAGTGATATAGACAATGAGCATTATAATTTGAACTTGGAAATGTCACCTAAAATTCATATGGTAGAGGATTTGTTGACATCCGATAGTTTTTGGGAAACAATTTGATCTTGAGGGCTCTAACTTCATAACAATTAATCCTTTGATGATATCATAAAAATAATATTGAAAGTTGATGAAAACAGGAGATGAGGGAGTGGGGGTGAAGGTAGAGTCTATATCTGTTCTCCAGCTTTTGTTTCTCTGGCACATTCTTTCTCTGTTTTCTATCTTCCACAAGGTGAGCTGCTTTGTTCTGTCACATGGTCCTTGCTATGATGTTCTACTTTACCATGGGTTAATATTATGGTTTAGATTTAAAATTTCCCCGGAAAGTCTTGCATATTCAGAGGTAGGTCTTATGGAAGGACCTGGATCATGAGAGCTCTGTACTCCTGTGGATTGATTCATTGATAAGTTCATAGCTAAATGTACTTTTAGGAGGTAGGGCCTGATTGGAAGATATATATCACTAAGAGCATGCCTTCCAGGTATATCTCATGTCCTGGTTCATCTTTCTCTGTGCTTACTGCTTGCTAGGGGCCATACAACTTTTCTCTGCCATACCCTTCCACCACTGTATTTATGCCTTGGAACCAGCTGACTGTGGACAAATAAACCTCTTATCCTTTAACTAGGGACAGTTGAGTATTTTCTCCCAGTGAAGGAAAGGTGATTTATACATAAAATTGGTATTGGAGAAGTAGGATTGTTGCAGTGACTGTAACTGATCAAGTGGTTTAGAAGCTTTTGAAACTTGTTTGAGGGAAGAGTTTGGAGAGGTTTGGCATGCAGACTTAGGAAACTCTTTAGGGCTGTAAACAGAACTTGACGGGTGATTCTGGTCAGATCTCAGAAGACCAGAGTACTTATAGGAATGTGAATAATAAAAGTCGGATTCAGAAGGTTTCAGTCTGAAAGAAGGGCTCTATTGGCAATCAGACTAGAAGCCAAATGTATTACACTCTGGCAGAAAAAAAATCTATATTTTGTACACATCTTGAGTTTTTTTTTGAGGTTAAGATTAATGTAATGTAATGAGATTAATGCACTGGCTGACATGCCAGAGGAAATTCAAAAGCATCTGAACAATTATGGTGTAGCATGGGTACCACTGGCTAATTTAGCCAGATTTATAATCAGAATCATGACAAAAAGAAAGAAAAAATTTTTGAAAAATTTAAATTTTGTTCCAGAGTAGAAACCACATGTAAAATTGAGACCAATGAATATCTGTTTTTTGAAAATATTAGGATCCATAAGAAGCCAAGTACTTTGTATCAGGACAGTAGGAAAGATTCCTTGAGGGCCTTTTGAGAAATGACCAGACTCCATCCATCACAGGTTTATGGTTGTAAAAAGATAAACTTCTATAAAAGCTTTTACTTTGAGAAGTGAGTCCTAGAATATCTTACTCATTCAGAACAATATAGAGAAATGTTTTTTTTCTGAATTCAGCCATTCAAACACTCAGAAGCCTTTTCAGCCATGACCCAAGAAGGCCAGGTGACTGCTTGAGTTGGTGGCAGACCTTCATGTCATCTATGTGGTACTGAATTTTCAAGCATGAAAATGTAAGAGTTGTGGGATTATGGAGGCTTCCATCTAGATTTTAGAGGAAGGTTTGGTAGGTCAAGCAATATGTCCCTGAGAAGGTAATGATTAAAAATGTGAGAGTAAAGCCAATAATACAGTGAAAACTTCAACAAGTTGACAACATGTAGTTGTATAACTAATAATATGGTAAAGGTCAGAGAAATGTTTTCTGCTTTTCCTCTTTCCAATTATTGATTCATTATGTATGTCACCTGATCTTTATGGACTTGAGCTATCTTACCTTCACAATATTACACTGCTTGTCTTAAACTAGAAATGGTAAATAGGCTATATGTTGAGTGACCTCTTAGTTTTAGTATCTATAATCTTGTCTTAAGAAAAAATTATCATATAAAAATAAAGTTACACCTAAAACCAAGGAACATAGCACATGCACATACTTTGAATTTATAGAAACAAGTGTTCAATGAAACAACAAAATAGATTTTCTTCTTTAAGTGAAGAATGGTAAATAAAATAAGCACATCCTTTTTTCTTGTGTCCTTTCAATCCTGTTCATTCATTTCATAGCCTTCATTTTATAGCAGTAAATGAAAATAATATTTAAAAGTTTAACAAATGTATGTACATTACTCAGGTTTTTTAGTTTTCACAAATTACACATTCTTTTGCATAAATAATACTTGAAAATACAAGTGACTATCACTATTTAACTCTGTACTTATGACAATGCATCAAGTGATTATGAAATACAGATGTCAAAGCTAAAGAAAGCCTCCAGAGAACTTTTCTTCCAGATGACTGTGTTTGATTTAAGTTTGTAGTGTTTCTGAGAGATCGATGTCTGATGACTAGTGTCCTCTTGAAATATTGGAAGCTCAGGTTTTTATTTCATTGAATGAAAAATGGCTGATAGATGCAGAATTAAACAATGTTTGCCATTATTACAGAAAAAAAGGCCAAATTGTAAATATACCCAGAAAAGGATCACAGAGTCAAAGTCACAACTTTGGATCTCATAGGTTGATTTTGGAATCCAATAGGACACAAATCAAAAAAACTGGATTAAATTACTAGATTTTTCAATAATTGGGTCTATTAGTTTGGGTTTTAAATTTAATCTCCAATAAAATTATTTGATTGCAATAGACAGTATACAAGGTCTTTTTTAAATTATGAAATGAATTTCTAGCAGTTACAGAAAAACATGAAAAAACCCCAGCACTCCAAATTTTTCATGTTATTTTCCCATATCTTATAAAATTCAGTTTTCAGATTTTATTCATGTATATGGAAAGTAATTTATTTTTAATATGAGTAGTGACGTTTTTTAGCTTATATTTTTTATAATTATAAATGTGATTATAGTTCTATAATAGTAAAGATAGTGTATCTTTATTTAAGAATAGGAAATTTTAGATCAAATGTCTCTCCTTAGAGTAACACTTATGGAAAAATGTTTAAATTTTTAGCTAAAGTTGTCATTTTTATGAAGATTGAGAATACATGGAAGAACTGATATGACCACTTTCGGTATTGCCAAGAAAGCTCTAGATTTAACCTTTCTGAGAATAATCAACTAGAGTTATCTGTACAGAATTTATGCTCAGCAAGACATTTTATTTTTAGAAAGTTAAGGAAAAGAAAAATCTGACTGGTTATGTAGAAATAAAGTGTGTATATATATATATATATTAGACTGAGATTCCAGGTTTAGACATGTCACTACATCACCCCTTTGTGATACCTATACATATTTTCAAAGATTTTTTGTAAGCAACTTTTGAGATATTTAATTTTCGATAAGCACCTGGTCAATTGTGATTATAATCATGTATTTTAGAGACAAAATTATTGCAGCACCTCTCACTGCATCCTTCTAGGTTGAGCTTTGAAAGATCATCTCTACCATTGTCTAACTGACAGTGTTTGACTGTCAATATAGGGAGGTTATATCTGCATTCTCCGCAATTTTCACTAGATGGAAGAAGAGGACTTTGGTTAGTTTCTAGAGTGGGCATTTCACGTGATGAATTGTGAGTGTGTGTAGGATCAATTTTGATACTATTTGGGAATTCATTTGATTAAATTTTAATGGAGCTTTTTTAAATATTGGAAAATGTTGTTGACTTTGGAATTATTTGAACTTCAGTTCATGGAAAGAGTTATAGAAATTTGCAGTTTTCTACTTGTGGTTGAAGAATCATGCTAAGGGTTAATCATTGCTGTTATAACTTAGTTTGTTAGTCTGGGTGTGTTGCAGATCCTTCTAGTCTGGGAACCAGCATACACATCAGCATGTTTGTGTTTGGATCTAAAACATTCAAGGATAGCCCTCTGACATTCCTTTGAGAAGATTGGAACTTGAGAAACTTCACAGCCAAACTGGTGATATCACTCCCCTCTCCAAGCCAGGGACTAAGATTTGCAGACCCGCATATCTGTTTTTCACATTCCATATTTTAATTTTTATAAGCCATGGTCATCTGGCAATTTTATTATATTAAAATGTATCTAGTACCTCTCTAGATCTAGATACCCTGACATTTTCTACTTTGATCCTTACAGTACCATCAGTCAGAAGTTTAAAAATGTTTTGTGCTACTAAATTTTGCTTTTATTAATAAAAGGGTTTATAGAAATTACTCAGGTTCCCATTACAACTAAGTGACTGTAATGATTTATAAAAATGCCTTTGAGATATACAGATCCTTGCAAACTACCCAGAGCTGTGATGTTTTATCATCATTAAAATTTAACAATAAATAGTGCTGCATATAAACCTTACTAATTTCCTTAATTGTTACTTCAATGCTTTATTTTTAGGCTTTGTTGATACTTTTAAAAAAATTTATATTGGTCAAAATATTTAACATTAGACCTACCCTAAAATTAAATATTGTAATTTGTAAATGTACAGTATTTTTGATTATGGGAATAATGTTGCAGTAGATCTCCAGAGCTCATTCATTATGTTTGACTGGAACTTTACATACATTGACTGGTAAACTTAATTGGTTTCTCCCTACAACCCTGAAAACCAAAATCCTACTCTTTGATTCTTCATATAAATGGAATTTTTCAGTGTTTATCTTTCTGTAAATGATTTTTGTACTTAGCATAATGTTTTCCAGGTTCATTCATGTTGTCACATATTGCAATTTCCTTCTTGTAAAAGGCTGAATAATATTCCATTATATGTATGTGCCACAGTATCTGTTTCCATTCAGATATAAATAGACAATTGTTTTGTTGTCACATCTTGATTATTGTAAATACTGCTGTAATGAATGCTGGAGTTCTAATATCTTTTCAAAATCCTAATTTCAATCTTCTAGAATCATGCATGTAATCATAGCACTTTGGGAGGCTAAGGCCAGTGGCAATACCAGGCTTGGCAATTTAACAACTTAATGAGAGCCTGTCTTAAAATAAAATGAATAAGTAGATAGGTAGATCGATCGATCGATTGATAGATAGATAGAGGGCTGTAACATAGCTCAGTGTGAATACCCTGGGTTCAATCACTCGCACCATGAAAAAAAAAAAAGAAATAGAATTGTTTTATCATAGACTTTTTTAAATTTTTGAGCCATACTTGATATACCAGTTAATAGCCTCACTAACAGTATTTGAAAACACAATTTCTCCACATCTTTTTCAGCCCTTATTATTATTTTGTAATGGTGGTTGTTCATCTGTTGTGCCATGGATCCAACAGGCTAGCTAGGTAAGTACTCTACCACTAAGCTATATTACCAGTGCTATTTTTGAATAATTGTTCTAACAGAGGTGTTGAAAAACCACATTGCAATTTTATGTTTCATTTCTTTATTATTAATGGTGTTGAATACATTTTCATATACTCATTAGCAATTTGTATGTGTTCTTTGAAAAAATAGTTAATTGAATCCTTTGCTGATTTTAATGTTTAATTTTAGTTCTAAATTTCTTATTTGATATTAAGTTGTAGGTGTTCCCTATGTATCTTTTAAAGTAACTCTTTACCTAATATAAGGATTCCAACCACTTTATCCTAATATGTGCATTGTCTCTTCTTTCTGTTATTGCTTTTATTGCCATGGAGAAGCTCTAGTTTCAGTATTCTTGTGAGTGTGTGTGTGTGTGTGTTTTACTTTCTTGTATTTTTGGTATCATACCAATGAAATCATTGCCAAGACCAATTTTGTGAAGGTATTTCTTTGTTTTGTTTAATAGGTTTTATAATTTTAGGTCTTATATTTATGTATTTAGAATTGATTTTGTGAGTGTAGTGTATATAAACTCTTACTCTATTTTTATCACCATTTAGATCAATTATCTTTTCATATCCCTTCACTTTCAATATATGTGTGTTCTTCAATCTAGTTTCTTAAAAAGCTTATACTTGAGTCTTCTTTTTCATTAACCCAGTTACTACCATTGCAGTAACACAGTATTCTGTTTGAATTCATATATTTATTATTATCAATGAATTTCATATATTCTTCTATTACTGTGTTGCTGTTTAGCATCTTTTCCATTCACCTTCTGAAAACTATAGCACTTTCCATAGCACTTCTGAAAACCAAGCCTAATCATGATGAACTACCTCAGATTCTATTTCTCTAGGAAAGTTTCTGTCTCTTCACTATTTTTAACAGATAGCTGTGTTGGGTATAGTTTCTTGTTCGGCATGTATGTTTCTTTCATTACTTTGAAGAAATGTTCCAAGTATCTTTTGGCCAGTGAGTTTTCTGGTGAAAAATACAATGCCATTATTTCTGGAATGTATGTGGTAAATCATTTTTCTCTGACTGCTTCAGAAATTCTTTCTCTTTGACTTTTGTCAAATTGAGTATAATTTGACTTGATGTTCATTCTTTGTATTCTTTTTGGTCTACTTTGGGTTTCTTTTATCTGGATACCTATTTCCTTCTGATATTTGGGTAGTATTTAGCTATTCTTTTTTTGAATGAAGTTGCTCATCCTTTCTGGCTATCCTCTCATACTGACATACATAGTGCACATATACTCTTTTTGATTGTGTCTCAATTCAAAAGAGGTCTTTATCTAGCCATTTATTAAAGAGGCTGTCTTTCCTCCAGGGAAGGGATTTGGTCCCTTTGTCAAAAATAACATAATTGAATTTGATATTGTTTCTGTTTCTTTTATCTTGTTCCACTGATCTATGAATCTGTTTTTTTTTCCTATATCATGCTGTTTTTGTTACTGTATCTTTGTAGTATAACTTGAAATCCAGGATTGTGATGGTCCCTGCCTTGCCCTTGCTGCCCAGAACTGCTTTTGTTATTCTAGGTCTCTTCTGGTTTCACATGCATTTTGAGATTGCTTTCTCCAGTTCTCTAATGAATGTTACTGGTGATTTTGATTGGGATTGTATTAAGTTTATATGACAATTTTGAACGTCTCTTAACTCTACTTATTGATTCCTTTGCTGTCAAAAGCTTTTTAATTTGATGTAATCCCATTTGTTGATTTTTGCTGTTATTTCTTGTGCGGCTGCTGTTATTTCTTGTGCGGCTGCTGTTATGTTTAGAAAATGCTTTTCTACAGCTATGACTTCATGTTTAACTATTTTATTTTCCAGTAAGTTTAATATTTCTATTTTAATGCTTAGATCTTTGATCCATTTTGATTTTAGTTTGGTATATACTGAGAGATATGGGTTTCAATCTTCTGTGTTGAGTTTCCTGTGAAACCCCAAGGGTCAATGTTTGCTCAGGTTGACTCAGGGGGTGAAAGATTGCTAACTGAGGAGCTGGAATATCATGAAGACAGGGCGTTTTGCCAACCTGATCAGAGATGGGCCTTATGGAGAAAACAAGGAAGGTCCCTAGCAGACCTTCAGATAAAAGTTAATAATTTACCCAAATTGTCACCATGCCTTGCTAATCTGAAACAAACATCTGCACTCAGCAGAACACTGCCTTTGCTCTCCCTCAATACATCTGGGAGTTTGAGTTCAGGACTTCGTTTTGGTGGAGTCCCCTGACCCTCCACAAAGATACTCACAGTCTCCTGTGTTTTCATTCATCTCTCTATCAGTGTTTGCTGGCCCAAATCTGACACTTCTGAAAGAAATATCCAGTTTTCCCCACACCATTTGTTGAATAAGCTTTCTTTCATTTAATGTATATCTTTGGCCCCTTAGTCAAAGTTAAAATAGCTAAATGTGGCTGGGAATGTTCTTTTATACACTATTCTATTCCACTAATCCATAAGTCTGTTTTTATTCCAACATTATGCAGTTTTTATTACTGTTGCTTTGTAGTATAGTTTGATGTCAGGTAGTATGATGCCTCCTGCTTTGCTTATGTTGCTCAGGATTGATTTTTCTATTTCAAGTGTCTTCTGATTCTGTTTAAACTTTAAAGATTGTTTTCTCTAGGTCTGTGATGTAAGCCATCAGTAATTTGATTGGGACTGTGTTAAATCTGTTTAACAATTTTAGGAGTATGGTCATTTGGACAGTATTCATTCTGCCTATCCAGAAGAGGGAACATCTTCCCATTTTCTGATGTGCTCTTCAAGCTCCTTTTACAGAATACCAGTTTTCATTGTGAAGATCTTTTACTTTCTTGATTATATTAATACCTAGGTATTTCATTGTTCTTGATATTACCATGAATGGTATTATTTTCATAATTTCCTTCTCATTGAACTCATTATTGATATACATAAATGCTATTTAATTTTATAGGTTGATTTTATATCCTGCTACCTTGCTGAAGTTACTTATTAATTTTAAGAGCTTTTTGGTGGAATTCTTTGAGTCTTCTATGCAAAAATGCTCTGACTAATGTTTTTAATACTGTGTTGAATAGAAGTGGTGATAGTGTACATCCTTGTCTAATTCTAGATTTTAGAGTGAATGCTTTTAGATTTTCCTCATTTAATATGATATTGGCTGTTGGTTTGTCATAATACCATTTATCAAGTTCAGGTATGGTCCTTCTATGCATACTGTTTTCAGAGTTCCTGTAGTGAGACGGTGTTGGATTTTGTTGAAAGCCTGCACCTATTGATATAATGTGATTTTTTTTATCTTGCTTCTATTTATGTAATGTCTTACATTTATTGATTTGTGTGTGTTGAACCCAGCTTCTAACTCTCAGATGAAGTTATTTGATTATAATGTATTTTTTTTGATGATGAGCTGCATTCTACTCACTAATATTTTGTTAAGGATGTTTGCATCCATGTTCATTAAGGATACTGGCTGTAGATTTTAGTTGGATCTTTATCTGGTTTTATAATCAGAGAGATGTTGGCTTCCATAATTAATTAGTAAGCACACCACCTCTTTTAATTTCTTTGAAGAATTTGAGTAGTATAGGTAATATAGCATCCTTAAAGGTTTTAAGCATTCAGCAGTGAATTCAATAGGTTGTGAGTTTTTAAAATTGGCGATTCTTTATTACTGTCTTATTTAATTGCTTGTTATTGGGTTGTTCAGTATTTTCATATTTTCTTGAGTTAATTTTGGTCATTTTTATAGTCTAGGAATTTGTTCATTTCTTAAAATTTTCCCATTTATTGGAAAAATCAAACTCAGGACCTTGTGCTTGTGAGGCAGGTGGCAGAACCAATGAGCTAGATCTCTGGCCCACTTTTTTCACTTCTAACTGTATTGTGAGTCTTTTCTCTCTTTCTCTTGTTAAGTTTGGCTTAAGGTTTATCTATTTTGTTTAGCTTTTCAAACAACTTGCTTTTGATTAGTTGATTCTTTGTATTTTTTTAGTCTTGATTTCATTGATTTCTGCTCTAAGATTTTTGATTTCCCTTTTTAATTTTGGTTTGGGCCTGGACTGTTGCTGTTTCACAAGTATCTTGAAGTTCCTCATGAGATTATTTACTTTAGCATATTCTGTTTTAATGAAAGTATACATTGAAATGATCTTCCTCTTTAGCGCTGCTTTCACAGTGCCCTAGATGTTTCGATGAGATGTACAGGTATTGTCACCCTTCTGCTGCTCACTCTGGAGTTCAGCAAGTTCTTCTGTCACCAGCTCCTCCTTCTGGTCCTCAATAGCCTCCTCTATGTCTACACCATTGCTGTCCAGACCCATACTCTTGGCCATGGACACAATCTCCTCCACTACCTGTACATCAGATCCTTCAGAGCCACCTTTAGTCACAAATTCTGGCAACAGTTCCTCCATGCTTAGTTTAAAAACTGATATCTTCCAAGGCTTTGCCAATGAAGTTGATGGAGTGGACATTGAAATATTTTTCCCAGAACTCTTTCAGAGTCAATGACATCTCTACAGTGATATTTAAACACCCAGTGAAGAGCATGTTTGTGTACAGCTGCTTAAAGTTCCAGATCATTTGCTGGTCCATGGGCTGCAGAAGAGGTATCATGTTAGGGGGAGGTACTTGACTTTTATGAAGTCATACTCAGCATCAATACCATCCATCATGGCTGGAGGGTTGCCAGGACATTGTTTATGAGAAGAAGGCAACTTTCAGGCAGTTAGTTGTCATAAAGATATATCTTAATGGTGGGTGCAAACACATCATGCAGGCATTCCATGAACAATTGGTTTGTTACCCATGATTTTGGATTGGCTCTCCACATGACAGGCAATCTGGCCTTGTTTACATTCTGTTCCCTGAATGTGTGAGAGGTTTAGGAAGAGTAAACCAGTAGTGGGTTCATTTTCATATTGGCATTTGTAATTACACACAGCAAAAATGTCAGTCTGTCCCTCATGGTCTTATGCCCCAGCAGTGCCTTTTCTGTTCAGGATACAGGTTCTGTTCAGCATGATACAGGTTCTTTTCAGCATCTTCTTCCAGAACAGCCCCATTTCATTGCAACTGAACATTTGCTGAGTGATGTATCCTTATACTTTCATGAATTAAAAAATTCTTTCTTGTAGGGTTCTGAAGTAGCCTTGTCAGAAATGGAAACCTCACCGTGTCTTTTCACACTGTAGATGCCACTTTTCTTGTGGAATTTATCAAACCATCTTCTACTGGCTTTAGATCTATCACTTGTTGTATTTGTAGAGGAGTTTTCTTGCAGTAAATCACTGTGCAATTTCCTGGCTTTTTCACAAATCATAGTTTCAATAATGCCACCCTTTTCTCATTCAACCACACTAACAAAAGTTTTTCCACCTCTTTCAACACTTATGTTCTCTGGTTGTTTAACATCCTTACCCCTTTTGCCACATCAGCTCCTTTGATGGCTATTAGAGATCTCTGCAGTAGATTCTGATCTCCTGCTCAGTCCTATAGCACAAGGCTGAGAAAAAAATTAAAAGCACTAAAGAGACAGAGGAATGGGGACCCAGGATGGCCAATACTGAGGAAGCAGTAAAGGCACTGGTCAGTCCAAGCCATTGATTTTTATTGGTAATCAATTGGGTTAAATCTGAACGACGTGCTAAAAGGGAACTATGTGTGAGGACATGCAGTCTTGCAGTTACTATGGATACTAATGTAAGCAAGGCCTGTAAAGCACAAGAAAAAGCATTCTTGAATTAGAAACAGAATAAATAAAATATAGGGCTGTAGTTATAACCCTGTCCTTTTAGTTAAGAAGACTTTAATTGTGGGAACAGAATTTGGGTGTGAGTTACTCTGACCTCAGCACGTAGGCTTTGGCCAGACTTGCTTCTTAAAAATCACCAATTGAGGAGTTAACTCTTTACAGCCTTCACTGCTTACAGCCTGCTTTGGGCATAATCAATGCTGTGGTCCCCTACAGATGGCATCTTTATTTTTCAAAATAGTCAAGATTGTTAACTTTGCCATTTTGAACTCTGAGGCCAAATCTGTTACAGTAAATACCATATTCATACTTTTACACAATTTTCTTCTTCAATTTAAAGTTTATTTTCATCTAAACCTTCCCCTTAACAATTCTTGCTTTGTGCTTTCTTGTTGCCTTCATTGTTCATCTGTATATTCTTGTCACCTTCATTACCACTCTGCACTTTTTTTTTTAACCACCATATTTGCTCTGCACTTTCTTTGGAGCCTTGTGGATTGAATAATACTGTATAGTACTATATATGCTAAAAGGCACACAGAAAAGCTTCACTGCAAGTGTGCACAGGTCTGTCTGTGAGTAAGATCTTGATTAAAGGAAGCAACAACCAAATGTCAGAGTGGGGAAGATGGCCTCATTGTTATTCATTCTGGGAAGATGGTCATAGTCTTGTACATCATTTGATGTGGAATTTGTGAATAGAGGCAAAATTTTGCTGAACTCCTTGTTTGCGAACTGAATTGTTCATACAACAGAAGCTTTCATGAACTGACAGGTCTGTATGTTACCTTGGCTATAGTAGTAAATTCACTGGCATCAGTGGGTTAAATGTCAACTGAATGACAAACCCTAGGAACCACTCATGAATCTCTTCCTGGTTGAGCGTGTTATTTGAATATTTTTTCCAGATATTCTGAAAAAAATCATTTAACTATTCATTTCGATTTTTAAATATTCATTTTCTGATAAACATACAGTACCTTAGTTCACACACACTTTAATTTGTGAATAATTTTGTTTGCAGAAAAAAGTGTTTGGCAAAATTTTGTTTTTGTTTGCAAACTCTACATCAGGTGACAAACATGACTGTGGCCATGTTTCCTACATAAACACAGACATGGCCAATTTTCCAAAATTGTGTGAAAATTTAAGTTCATGAATCAAGGTACCACTCTATGTAATATAGTAAGTTTTAATGAAACATATAGTCTAGAATTTTACTTTACTCTGTGCACAGCTTTTGACCTGTAGAGTTTTATTCTACAGAGATTGTTCAATACCAATGATTTTATAATCTGTAAAGTATTTTGAGTTTTAATCTCAGCCACTGATTAATACCACAGAGAGTTTCCAGATACATAGTGTTCTTAAATTTGATGTTGTTATTGTGCATTTAATCTTAAAATACATAGTGGGAGAATATATTCTGTGTAGTGTTTATTAAAGTTTAGTAAAATTCATTTACTGACTAGTCAGTTTTTCTAAATATACAAAGTTGGCTTGAAAATAATGCCTATTTTTGCAGTGCCGAGCAGTAAATTTTATGTAATTATCTTTGTTTAAGCAAATTATTTTTATGTCATGACTCTTTCATTTTGAATCAGAACTGAGGAAAGGACAAGATCGCAGAAGAAGAGTGTATTTTTCATATACTATTAAGTGGAGATAAGGCCACTTCTAGAAAAAAAAAGTGAGAACATTTTACTGTTCAATTTTCTGTAGATTGAAATGTCTGCAATTTACCTCCAAATAACTAAAACAGACCTTGAAAAAAGACAAAAATCATAGTATTTTATATATTAGTATTAGTTTGTATATATCTTGATTACTTAGGTAGCAGGCTGAGAAATCATACAATAAGTAGGTTATTTTTAATTTAAATCACCAAAATAAAATGGAAGGAAGAGATTCTCATAGAAAAATCTTCATTTGGAGAAAAATATGTTTATGATACTTTTTCTGTTTGCACAAATGTATTTTAATGTAGGACACTCATTAATAACACTTGTATCTTCTGAGTAACTTGAAAATCTTCAGGGATATAAAAAAAGAAACTTCATGCTATGAAACAATAATTATATATAATGAATGTTTAGCCTTAGTACTTTGGAATATATCTTATACAAATTTCAAAAAGATTTGCTTACTCATGACTCCCTCAATGAGGTTAGGAATAGCAGCCTGGCAACCACTGGAAGGAATGTAGATTAGAATTCAGGAACAACAATATTCTATGAAAATATAATTGAGTCCACAAAGGTTACGTTGGATCAGCAGGAGATTTGTGTTCAGTGGGCCTGGGAAAGGATCAAATCATGTACAGTGAACATAATTACCATGGTGTGAAAACGTATCATCTAATTTCCCATAGAAAAATATATTACAAAACCATACTATACATGATTAATATCTGTAGATAATAGTGTTCTGTCATTGCATGTTAAAAGATTTAAAGATAAGGTAATAATTGAAAAAGAGCTTTGGAAAAATCACAGTGCTGATTTTTATTATACTTTGGATGGAAGCCCTAGATAAAACAATTAATGTTTCTTAGTTTAGTACTGCAGATTTAAGAAAAGGGGAAGTCCAAATGAAGTGACTCTATCAAATTTTATCTGGAGTCATTTTAGTACTAGTTAGTTTCACTAATTTTTTTATTGAAATCATAATTATTTAGATTGATGCTTAAGATGAATGAGATAATTTTTTCATTTATCACAAAATGTTTACTGCACAGTATTATGTGAAAATATACATTTTATATATTTAAAAATATTCTTAAAATATACAATACACAGATTCATGGAATATATCATGTACTCTTTTTTAATTCATTAAGTTTATTGGTACATTTTAGGTATAAAATATGATGACCTTCATCATTGGGAATTTGTACTTTTACATGAATTATCTTGGTTTTTATATTTTCCCCCTTTCTCTGCACCCCCTTTAACCCCTCAGCCCCTCCCTATTTACCAAGACTTTGTTTCTATTTTTTTCTCCTTTTCTCAAATTTATTCCTTTCCTTTCCTCTACCGCTCCCACTTCCCCTTGCCCTTTGGGCCTTATCTTTCTATTTCACATTATCTATTCTACATTTTGGTCCTCATTTACACTTTCAGTTTGTCACACCAGAGTGACAATTCAGTATTTACACATGTGTGTCTTATTTATTTCACTTAAAATTACGGCCTCAATGTGCATCCATTTAGCTATAAATGCCTCTAGTTTCTCATTCTTTATGGCTGTGTAGTACTCCATTTATTCTGAAAAGAACCCCACATCTTTATCTAGTAACCAGTTGATGGACACTTGGGCTGTTTCCAAGTTTTAGCTATTACAAACTTTGCAGCTATAAACGTGGGTGCACATATATCTCTGTGGTATGATTCTTTTAATTCTTTTGGGAAGATATCAAGCAGGGGAATAATAGCTGGGTCAAATGGGACCTCCAATCCTGGTTCTTTGAGGTATCTCCATACTTATTTCCACAGTGGTTGCACCAGTCTACACTCCCACCCACAGTGAAGAAAGGTTCCTTTTTCCCCACAATCCTGCCAGCATTTGTTATTGGTTGATTTCTTGACAGCAACCACTCTTTCTGGAGTGAAGTGGAACCTCAGCTTTGTTTTCATTTGCATCTCTCGTATGACCAGTGATATTGAACATTTTTTCATATGTTTATTTGTTGTTTCTAAATATTAAAACAGAAACACTAAACTGGCTGGAACAGAGCTTAGGTAGAACTCTTGAAGACTTTGGTGTAGGAAAAGATTTCATGAACAAAATCTCAGTTGCACATGAACTAGCACAAAGAATCAAAAACCGGGACTTCATCTTATTAAAAAGTTCTGCACAGCAAAGAAACCACCAAACAGTGAAGAGACAATCCACAATCCGGGAAAAATTTTTTACCAGCTGTTCCTCAGACGAAAGTCTACTAGCTAGAATTTATAAAGAATTTTAAAATAGTGACCTCCTAAATTTAAAGACCCAATCCAAAAATGGGCATCTGAAATGAACAGACATTTCTTAGACAAAGAAGTATATTATGTACTCTTAAAGAGTCCACAATCTAAAGTGTTAGGTTTTGTTCTTGTATTGAGTAGTTCTAATCTGTACTATTTTATTTTGCTTCCTTCCAAGACACAGTATATTTGCATCATTCTAATAATACATAAGAAGAGGATGTTTGCAGAACAGTGTTCTACGTCTATTTTGCTATTGTTCTTTTGTACTATAAAAGAGGATAATGTAGATTTAGGGACTCCCAATAACCTATGTCTGTAAGTGATGACATCTACAAACATGTTTTACTTTTTTTTTTCATTTTTGCTACATTTTATTTGTGCAGTAATCAGAAAATACTGTGTTTCACTTCTTAATGAAGACACATCATCTAAACTCATCATGATCAAACAATGATTGATACATTACTATTGACAACATTTATCTACTTAATCATTAAAAAGGTTTGCTAAGCATTCTGTTAAAACCATCATATTAATTACACTAAGTATCAGGGATACAAAGTTGGATTGGAGAGTTCTTATCTTCAGGTTCATGTTCAGCTAAAAGGGCAGATAGAAAACTAAATAGTAGTTATAGGTTCTCTGTTAACAATTAGTAATTATATGGCATGCAACTATGACTGAAGTGACCATTTAAGTAGTTGAAAGATGTTGCCTTAGCTGAAAGTTGGAATGTGGGCATGATTCTTGAACTGGTTTTGTTAACAAAGAATGTGGAAAAAATGCCATTCCAGACAAGTGTGTATCTGTTAGCAAGTTCAAGAAAAGTCTTGTGAAATGTCACAGAAGATCACAAATCTGAAAATAGTAGTAAAATTTCTGAGGAAAAGAATGAAAATATGAAGCACATTTTAAGTAATAGAAGGAATTTATGTTATTCTCTAGTTGGATGCTCTGAAAGAATTTATGCAGCAGGGTATTTCAGAAGCAGTAGTTAAGACAACCATTCAATCTCAGTAAGGAATTTAAATTGGGTAGCATAAGGCTCTGGAAACTGACCTGAGAATATGTTACCAAATTAAAATCAGAAAGTGTGAATGCAGAAAGTGAAGATAATAATTAAGGGCGAGTATGTAAGAATAATAAGAAAAAAGAAAAACTCTCATTAAAATGACAGTTTATTTTTATTGACAATTAAATCTGTTCTAGACATTGACCTAACATCTTTACAAGATTTTTATAACTAATCTTTATAATAGAATTAAGCTTATGTGTTAGGTAATTTTTTTTGACTCAATCTAGTTTATTTTCTCTAATAAGACAGTTTAGCATTTCCAAATTTTGCATTCTACAGTATTACAAATTTTAGTTTTAGCATCAGAAACAAACAAACAACAGCAAAACATAACAAGGCCTCAAAACACAAATAAGTATCAAATAAAACTATATACAGGCAGATGAAGCAGCTACCAAAATCATAAAATTGGTACTTCTGGGATTAGGTGCAATTTGATCTTTGATCACATTCTCTTAATTTTAAGTCTATGCATATTGTCTCCCCAAACATGATAGCATTTTGTGGTTGGCTTAATAATAACATTATGTCATAATTACCATAAAAATTCAAACAAGTTGATAGTTCATTAAAAAAGCAAAACGGATTTTAAGAAGAGCTTTATATAGAGGTGATAATTGCAGTAGACCTTGACAGATGACTAATGGTTAAATAAGTAAACTTGGTCACACGTTTATTCTACATGTGAAAAAGTGTATAAAATACAGAACTCATGGGAATTATTGTACTTAGCATAGAAGAAGTTTTGTGGTTAGGAAGAAAAATGCAATAACTATATACTAGTAAGAATTATAAAAGGTAAGTTTTGTATGGGATATTTAGATAAGTTTGTAAAAGGTTTTTTAAACTACCTTAATTAGATAATTAAAAATTAAATAACATACTTACATAACCATGGTTTTGAAATTATTTTTATGATTTTGTTTTGAGGCAGGGTCTCGTGTAGTTTAGGTGATCTTGAACTCACTGTGTAGCCCAGGCTGTATTCACACTCTTGGTGATCCTCTTACCTCAGCCTCCAGAGTACTAGGATTACAGGTGTGTGCCACCACATTTGGTCTTGATTTGAAATTATTTTCAACTAAATAATAAAAACATATAATAAAGTGTTTGTGACATACAAAATAGCAATTGATGCAAAAATTTAAATTCAAATAGTATTAGATAATAAAAATAAATATTGTCTGAACTTTTGCAATGAAATTTTTAAAAGAATCAGATTAAAAATCTCAGAAAGAAGAGGATAGATGTAGCTGAGAGAGAAAAACTATGGAATAGAAAAATGATTAAAAAATTAAAGCCAATTTTTAGTATTTAAAGTTACAGAAACATTAATCAAAAAGAAAAAATAGAATATATAATTCATCCTTACCCAGAATAAAATGGGAAATTACTATAGATCATAGAGGAAGATGATAAGAGAATGTAAAACCACTTTATGCTAATACATTCAGATTTAAATGCATGGACAAATTATTTTTTAAAACTTATAAAAGCAAAATAAAATAGAAAATTGGAAGTCTTGTAACTATCAATGTAATTGAATCTGTTGAAAGAATATTCTGTAAGGAAAACTTCAAGACCAGATGGTTTCACTGATAAATTTTATTAAATATTTATTTATTATTTTGATGGTTTTATTCTTCATAATTGTTACATCTTGAAAGACATTAATTTGCCATTATCCTTATAGAAATACAATGAGTATTTAATAAGAAGCTTTTTAAAAAAATATGGTCTTCTATGTAATTCTGATGTTCTGGCCTTGAACTCAGTGTATAGGACAGGCCAGCTTCACACTCACCAGCGATCCTCCTCCCTCAGCTTTCCGAGTTCTAGGGTTACAGGATGAGGTATTGGTTGTGCTATTTTTACTAATACAATACTCTTACGCATAGGTATGTTTTGTTGTACATAATTAATCACTATACTGTGCAAGAGTACAACAGAATTTCTTACTCTTGTCTAAATTAGTACTCATTTATGAGTACTGCATCAATGGATAAATACATGTTCTCTGCAGTATACAATTATAAATAAGTGCACCCTTTAAATAAACCCTCATTCACTAATTTTCCATGCTGAATTTTTATATTTGTTTGTATTTATTCTAGAACTCACAATATTGATTTTGATAGTTACTTGTGGTCCAATCAACTACTGAATCAAAATATACATGATTGCCAAGTCCAAGCTCAGGAAAACTAGACTCGAGGATCCATTGTGATATCTTTTGGAATTCTAAGAGGAACAAGGGGAAATTTATGGATATTTTTCATGCCCAGTAGGACTTTCAAAGCATTGATGATTTAGGAAAGCATATTTGAAAATGTCTTATATAGAGATATTTTATAGCCATTATATAATGCTCACCAAGGTGAAAAAGTTTGAAGTCAAATCCATATAGCATTCCAATTCACTGTTCAAAATGTGAATTTAAGAGTAACAACAAAAATATCTTCCTGTTCTGGGGAAAAGTAAATTAAAAAAACATAAAATCAAGTGTTGAGGTTAGACTCTAAATTGTGCTTGCTGCTGTTGGTAGGTAAGGGCCACAGTCAATTATTATTTTATTGAGGACCATGTCAATCTATCACCCACAGCATGGTGTGTTGAGCAAACTGCCTACTGACTTCCAAATCCAGAAAATGAAAGGAAGAAAAGCCCAAGTTGACAAACATAAGGAAAAGTTCCACTGATGTCCAAAAGGCAGAAATGCTGACATTTGTCATTTTTCTAATGTTGATTTGTCTTTCTCTAATTTCAGCTCCCCCCACTCTTTTTTCTATATTAACATTGATACTTAGTCTTGGTACAGTAAGCAAAAGTTACTCTATTTTAAATGCGTGAAACATAAAAGTATATATGTGTAATCCAAATCAAGCTAGTACTAGTATTGACATTGCAGTTTCTCTGAAAGAAACCTCTTAATTCATAGAAAATCACCATATGAAACCAATACAGTTTTTGCATCAGGTTTTTCTTTCTTTTTTGAAGCAAAATAAAACATCAAATATTCTCTCACATCAGAAATCTTACCCCTAATAAACTGAAGCAATAATGAGGATCTTCCAGGTGATAAATATAAAATGGACTAAGAGGGAAATAAATAAACCTTTCTTTATTAAAAACATCCTAAAGGAATTTGTAGTCCTATAAGTGACTCTAATCTTCCATACTGTAGGAAAGTTAGATACCTTTTTTTGGCTCAGCTGTTTACTTTGAAGGTAATTTCAATTGTGTTTTATTTACCCTCACTAATCATCATTTAGCAATCTGTATCTGAGTTTTAATTATATGACACTGGACTGTCCCTAACCACTTAACTCTCAGTGTACTTCTGAAGGATTTTGCCTAGCTCTGAAGAGTTTATGATGTAAAATAATATAATAAGTAGAGTTTGGTATTTACAAAGGCATTGATGTGGCTTTGAAACACAGCTTTGTTGCTGTGTGGCTCTTGGATTCTTTGAATAGCTTTAATTCCTTTATCTTTAAAGTAAGAATCACAGTAGCCTATCTACTGTGAGGTTGTTGCAAAGTTATAAACACTGTTAAATTTTCATAAGATTATATATTAGTAGTAGTCAGTAGCCCCACACTTTTTTATCATTGCACGAACTTGGCAATACCCCGTCTGATTCTGATTCTCTCATAATTCTTTGCACATTCTCTTTCTAGAAGTTGCTTTTTCATTGGTGTTCGCTTTGTCAGGAATTTCAGTGACTGTGAAGTCTAACATGTCAAATCTAAGATCTCAGGGGCAAATCCATGTACTTGTGCAATAGAATCAACTGGCACTCAAATACTCCACAATATCACATCAGCCACTGAAATCATGTCACTTTTGAATAATTTCTAAATGGTTCTGTGTAAGTATTTTTAGTCTAACTAAGATGATAATAAAACATTTTCACAAATCTGGTGTATGGTAAGTGTTAAGTAAAACTTAGGTAGCTTTTTTAATTATGAGGAAAACTTCAAATATTAACATTTTTTGTTTGTTTTCATATCCTGTCCACCATTGCATCTACCTTTAATTTTATAATCATCTTCTGTAGTAATGATTACATCACATTTGTCAGCACGATGCTTTAACTAATATATCTTGGTAAAATTTTCATGGAACTTCAGCATATTTTGCTTTACTTACAAGTCAACTAGTTCTTTTAAAATTCTTGAGTAACAATTATTAAAATGAAATATGTGTTCAAATAGGTCTTGGATTTTTCATATTTTTAATTAATGCATATTAGTTATACAGATTAATGGGCTTCCTTTTGCACATAATTTAATTATCCTCCATGTCTCCTTGCCCCATCTTTCCCCCTAGTTACAGACTTTTTTTTTTAAAAAAGTGATAGTATAAAAATTAATCTACCAGGTAAGATTAATCTGAAGGAAAATAACAATTGAGAAATAATAGTAGAGTGAAAAAACTCTGCAGAACAGGAATCTTTTAATTAAGTGCTATTTCTGCACTTCAACACTTCTGCTGTTAACAGTGACATTTAAAATCATTTGGCATCATGAGTCCGAGAGAAACTAGTGAAGATATTTTTTTATACTCTAAAATGCAGTGGAATTTCACCAACTATATTTCTTTTTTTGGTTCATAGAGGGCCTGCACAGGAGATAGAACTTTTATAATGATAATACTTCAATTTTCTCAAAAACAGCACATTTTTAAGTCAAATAGTAATTCTAACCTGCTGATTAACAACAGCAGCAGCATCATATGAATCAAAAATGGCTGGGGACAGAGAGAAGCTAAGGGGCTTTTATTTTCAAAGAATTACTTTAGTAAGTGCTAAATTTCTTCTCTCTCTCTCTCTCTCCCCCGCTCCTTTCTCCCCCTTCCTCTCACATTATTGCTGGGCCCAAGATCTTATATGTATGAAGAACAGCTGCCTTACTATTTGTGGGACACTGATTTATCCTTTTCAAAACTCATATTAAAATTTAGCCCCCATATGAGATATGAAAATGTAAACTATGTAGGTCTTACAAAAGATCATTAGAGGCCTGTTTCCATAAATGTATTAACAAATTCATGTCATTAATGGGTTATTCAGACAGTGGTTCCACTATAAAAGCTTGTTTCATAAGGTTTCTCCTGTGCTCCCTTTCTTTTGCTATGTGATCCCCTGCTTTCTTTGACCTCAGCTTTATAAATTATTCTGTGTGTGGTGTTGTGTCATTAAACAATTACAAAATGGTTTAAGACACAGCATCTCTGCAAATACTGCCTTTTCAAGTTGAGACATGAATATTTGAAATTATCATTATTATTAAAGTTGTAATATTCAGGAGAATACAAATGTCCAAAAATAAAAATGGTAAATTCTAAATACATATATACAAAATTTACTAAGTGCCAGTCACTACATAAGTATGTCTCTTTCATCTCTGAATCTATACGACAATTTATATGTTTTTCTTTCATGGTAATTATATTAGATTTCCCTGCTTTCTGCTTTTATATGCCTCTGAGCTCCATAATTAGATGAGATTTCTAAGACATATGGCTTACTCAGACTTAAAAGTGTTTTGGAACCTACTGTATGGTAAACAGAAGTCATGGAATAAATTATTTGGTCAAATTGAATTGTAAACTATGATTGACTCATTCTCATGGAAGAAATAATATAAGGCACACAACAGTGTGAAATTCCTAGGATGGAATTTTTCTAGATGCTCATTAAGGCCCATTTGGTTACAGTTATCGTTAGGCAGGCAGTGGAATCATTAGACTCATTTTCAAGTTGGGGGTTCAGCTGTGCTTTTGAGCAGTCATCAGTGCAATTTGCTGTGGTTAACTGTGTTGAAATGCCTTAGGGTATGAAATGTATAGTCAAAGAAATGTTCATTGACAGTTACGGAGAGGAGATAATGACTTTAACTATTTTCCTTTTATTTCCCGTAGCATGTATTTTAAGTACAGCTATTGTGAGGCCAATCTGATATGCAGAAACATCACTTTTGTTCTTTTAATTTTTAAATTTGGAAAAGATACATATTCAAGTAACTTGCAAAATTCATTTAATTGTCAAGTATTATTAAAAATATATTAGCAATAAACCAAGCCAAGATCAATCCCTTGGAGCCTTTGCAGGCTTAACAAGCCCTTAATATAGTATGAGGTGGCAAGGTGGGTAGATAGCATTTTGGAAATTTCTACTTTTTGTTTTAAAAACTTTAAAATTTAATGAATAAACCACAGATGTAAAAATTATTTTATACTTATTTTTAAGGAAAAACAACATCACTAGATATCATAATAAATGTTGCATTATGTATCTCTTGTAACCACAAAGTTTACAGAGTTGTCTCCAGTTTCAGATAATCTTTTTCTATATTTTAAAAATTAACACACTATTTATTATCTAGGAAACTGCAGCTTGTGTCAAACTCTAATTTAAGCCCGAATTGCTGAAATCTATGACATTATTGCTTTCTCAAGTAATATAGATGTTTTCATATCAATACTGATGTGTCTTTTCATAAGATATTTCCAAGTGTATTTGCACTGAGCAATCTTCCATTAAACAAAATATAGGGAAGCACAGACTCTAGATTTAACTATCAACAAGAGAATTTGCGTTATTTGTAAATATACCTGATTTTCATTTGTGAATTCCATATTTGAAAATTTTTCTACATTCTAAATGTATTTGTAATTCCAAAATCAATACACAGGGCATTTTTGCAATTGTTCATGGGCATATGAGGAGTAGAAAAACTTCCCAGCTGGGAGTGAACAAGATAGAACTCTGTCTTCTTGTTTCTCATATTGAAATCAAGTATTTTCTTCATGGTTTATTCAGTACAACTTCTTTTATATTTCAATGAGTTTTGTTGATGATCTTGTTATTTAAAATGACCCCAGACAGAGTATATAAATGTACTGCTTGCTATTACCATATGCAAGAAAGCTATGATGTGCCTTATGGAAAAAACATCTTTGTTTAGGTATTAGTAATAATGCTATTGCTCACGAGTTCAATATTAATCAATGTGGGTCAGGGATTTAGCTCAGGGGTTCTGGCATAAGCCTTGCAAGTGCAAGGTCCTGAATTCGATCCCCAGTACCAAAAGAAAAATATTAACCAATGATCTATATTAAATAAGATGTGTTTAAACAAACAAATGTAAAGTGAGGTTATATATTGATGTATTGACAAAAATACTGTGATTAAAGCCTTACAAAAATCTAATTATGTATTTCCCTTAAGAGTAATGTTTTGGTATTTACTAATTCAGTGTTTACAATAACTATATAGGATAAAAACACTAACAATAATAAGAATTAGCTATGTTTTATGAGTTTATCTCCTACTTCTCATTACTGAAGATAAAATTGATGCTCTACTTACTTTATTTCTAATCTTTACTATAATAAGCTACTGTGATACTTTTCTCTCTTTCCTTTAGTAATAATAAATAGATGTATTCTGTGCCAGGCACTTTGGATGTAGTAGCTTATTTTTTATGTTATCATCACAATACAGTAGTACCTTGGTTCACAAACTTACCATGAGTCTGGGGAAGATGGAGTTTGTGTTCATCACTAGTTGTGGAGTTCCCCAACGGAAGCAAAGGTCTGTCAAATGCTTGTATTTGCTTACTAAATTGTTCACAAAGAGAAACATTCATGAACTGAGGTAATACTGTAATACCATGGGTAAAAATTACTGAAATTCTTTTACATATTAACAACACTGGGCTCACATCCAATTACCGGTTTAGAAGTGAACTATAATGTCTCATAATATCCGATTTAGGTCATGATGTGAAGAAATTGGCACTCTTCAGAATTACTAGATTATGAAATGTTCATACACAAACATGGAGACTTGTACACATACACAAGCAAACAAAAAATACACATAATCACACATATAAAGTATTATAAGCTTTACTAAATAATTTTCTTGACTTATAAATGGTATATAATAACTATAAAAATGTCTGATAATGAAAGCAAAATTTCTTGCAATGCACAATTGCATTGCAAAGCATAATTACATCATTATTCTTTGCCAACCAAATGAGTATGGAGACTCTAAAGAATTAATAAGATTACATTAAGGACTATGAGATATAAACATATTTATACATCAACTTTGTCATTAAACATGTCATTTTCTAATAGCATAATATTATAGTTTAATTTATGTTACTATAACAAAATACCTTCAAAGTACCTTATGAAGGAAAGAGATTTATATTGGCTTATGGCTTTAGAGACACGAAAGCATTTGCAACAATTTGGTGAATGTCTCATGTCGCATAGTAACACATAGCCATATATGTTTGAGAGTGACAGGACAGGTCACAAAGTGAGAGAGGCAGCAAGAGATTAAAGACGGTCCAGGCTTACTCTTAAACCACCTCACTCTTGAGGTAACTAATCAAGTCCTGTGACACAAAACTAATTCCTGAGAGATAGGCATTAATCCTTTCTAAGGGTGGTACTCAGTGATATGGTTACTTTTCTTAAAATCCCTAGCACCTCAATATCATTACATTGGAAACCACGCCTCCAGAACATGAACATTTAGCACAGATAAGAAAATAGCAAAAGGAAAACATGGTGTTTTCAGTCAATATTGCTACGTTTGGTCATTTGGAAATATGGAATTAGGTTACTGGATTTTTCTTATTTATTTCCTTGATTTAAATTAGTTAATTTTAATTAAGCTCTAAATAACTTTAAGATATACCATTCCATAAGGTAGGCTGACCACTATAACTTCCTATTAAAGTATTTTATTTTTGCTAAAGACCTCAGTTTACTACACAGTCTTTGTTTCCATTAATTGTGATGTGTCTATCAACTTGAATGGATTACAAAATGCCAAAATATAGTTCTATGTGTTTCTGTGGATGATTGGTGACCAGTAGACCATCAGCCTGAGAGAAGATCCACCTTGGATGTGAGTGACACCATCCAATAGGCTTATACTCTGGATAGAATAAGAAAGGAGAGAAGAAAGAAGTGTTCCTGTTTTGAAATAGCTCCAGTCTTTGCCACCACCTTTGGACATCAGTCTCCAGTTTCTTTGGGCTTCCAAACAAGAACTCTCACAAGCAGCTCTACAGTGAGGTTCTAGGCCTTCAACCTAAGACTGGTGATGCATCCTTGATCCTTCTTGTCTTGTGGCTTTCATCTTCTTGGGTTAGGCAGTTACTGAATCATGGGACTGTCCAGAGGTCAGAGATCAGATGGCCATTATACACTCTCCTGCCTTTAATCCTCTAAGCCTATATAATAATCTCCTTATATAATTATATGTATATTTTCTATTGATTATATTTACCCTAGAAAACCCTAAATAATCCAATCTTCATAGGTGAGGTCCTCCTAAAAGTCTGAATCCTGGCTGCCAGATTGGTGTTCATTATGGGTCATTTCAAATTGTATGTAAACTTGTTGCACTCAGCACTCCACTCTCTGGATACATCATACAGCTTTGTTTTTCTTTTGTTTTTAGCTCAACATCTTTAAGACATATTTGTGGTCTAGTCAATGAGTTTTTTGTCTCAACATTATTTAGGCTGACTAAAGGTGTCATCTCCTCTTTTGTAGACTAGTCCATTAGTCAAACAAATCTACAAGAAATGAGAGGGAAATCAACCTCTGAAACTCATAAACCCACGTATTCACTGGGAGGATAAAGGAAATTCACAGAATAATCTTGAAACAGACAGTGCACTTTAATAAAAGTTTTTCTTCCAAGAATCTCTTATTGTTTCCATATAAAACTGATGTAGGGTAAAGATTTTAAGAATTTTTTGGTTACCTCCTCACTAGTCCTTTCTTTAGAAGTAATAATTGTGGTATGTATGGGGGTGAGACAGTTGTCATATCTTGGATCTGCTCTTTGAAAAATAGGTATAAAGAGCAGAGAAGTTCATTGTGTATAGATGAGCTAAGCTTAATATTCTATAATATTACTTCTCTGAAAAACTATAATTACAATGTTTTCTTTATTCCCTGTAGATTTTTATATAGTTAAAATTGAGTGTTTGATCAGTGAAAGAGTTCTCTCATTGCAAATTGCATAGAATGTGGTAAAAATAAGCCCTAAACTAAAAGTGGTTTTTCACATTTGAGCCATCTGGTCAAAATTGCATGGGTCAAATATTTTTTTCACTATAATTAAGTAATATATGCTGAGTAAGAAACCTACACACACACCTCTACTTGTAGCTGGAGATATATCATTCTTCTCTTAGGTACATATAATAATAAGTCTTGTCTATGGTTATCCAGCTCTGTAATATCCCTGAAGGAGAAATGTGACTAGTAACTGGAGCTTCCTAAGACCAGAGTGGATTATATTCATAATGTTGGTGTTAGAGCTTCAAATCTTATAGTGTGAGCCTGGTTTTGGTATTGCTTACTTATGCCATTATTAGTGATGAAATGCAAGATAGAGGCTTGTGGACTATCACTCGAACAGTTCCTCAAAAATATATCTCCGACAAGGGAAGAAACTAAATTCCATCAGCACTTGAACAAAGGTATCAGAGCTAATGTGGTTACATTTACTAGAAGGAAAAACATAGAGGCACAGTTTCATTTTTATCAAGGTTATTCTGGCAGGTAATTTGGAGGATTAGCTTTTTTTCTTCAACTTTTAGAATAAATAGGCTTCCTTTGTTTTCCCTAGATGCTATCCTGTAAGTAGAGTAGTGTAGGATAACAGTTTTTGTGAAGAAGCAGTTCATACTATTCTAAAATTTGTTTTTACCTTGAAGCAAATGATGAAACTATATAGGAGAAGTTTACACATTTGTTTTTGATGACGACCACTCACTAAAGTTATAAGGAATTTTTAGTTGCACAAGGAATTCTCTTCTAACCGTTAACCAAAGTGGGAATTTTAGACTACCTGCTTTTTATTCAGTTGGAATCTGAAAGCCTTTTTTGTTTGTTTTTGTTTTGTCTAATGCATATGTTCCAGGGGAACAAATCCCTTTCACTTAAGGAAACTATTATGAGTATGGATATCTCATTACGTAGGTTGGCAAGATATTTCCATTTGATCTCCAGGGGAAAGAAAGATTAAAATAATGTAGAGTCATCCAGTAGTTATATTCCTAAACCAGAAAAGAAAATGCATCATTACATCCCTTTTTCCCCTTCCAAGAGTACAGAAAATGTTTGATGAACACAAATGTTCCTGGAAGCTTCAGGGAAACAAAAAATTACCAATGTTCTTATCCCTGCTTAGAGGCTTCATTTTTGTACAGATCAGTGATTTCTGAAACATTTATCGTAATGAATTTTGTACAGACATCCCTTACTCAATCTTCACATTGCCATTTTCATGTCAATAAAACAGACAGTTGAGCACAATTAGTTCTTTGGCAGAACTGTAAATATGCTCAGTTCATTTCTCTGGTAACTTACTTTCGCATTGCTTAGAAGGAATAGTATAAGTAGCTTAGTAGAAAACCTTTTGCAGGATTTAGTTCTTACTTTTTTTACTGGTAGATTGATAACTTCTCATTTGCTAATTTTCTCATTTTAATGTATATATTGCTAACTGCATAAATTACAAAGCAAATTTGCAATACTGTGTGGCTGATTTTTTGTATTTTGACCATGTGTTTTTATGTCAATGAAAAACAAAGCTTATTTCAAACTTGATAATAGAACAGATTTAGGAAAAAATACTATTTTAGACAGCAAATATTTCTCAGCCTTTGCCCAGATTACTCTGTAAGAAAGGAAGGTGTTAATCTGCTTGATAAAGGACAACGCTTATACCAATAGCAATTCTTCCACAGCCTTTGCTTCCTCACAAAATACAAGTGGACCGATCAATAACTGTTTGCTACTAGTTGTTACTAGAAATAATTAAAGGCATGTTCAAATAGAGTTTATATATCATTTCTCTTACCTAAAGTAAGAGGGCCTTAAAACATTATGAATTATAGTGTTTGCTGATAGTTATGCTGATCCTTAGTACGCTGAGCATTAGTAACCATAAACCACTTTTGTGCTGATTGTCTCATTAATCTGTGACAAAACAATCTTCTTTTCTTAAACAGTAAATTATTTATGCCATTTAAGTGCTCATATTTAAGCACAAAAAGACAGCCTTTTCTAGCCTCCCTCGCAGTTATGCACAGCTAAGTAACTCAGTTCTGAAGGCACTTCAAACACAAGCTTAACTTATGCATTAAAATAGTTTTATGTATCTTTGGAAATAATCTAATTTTTCCAATTTTACCATAGTCTTCTTTGAATTTGATTGTTAGTCAATCCCAGCATGGGCTCGATATACTTCCATATCACAGGTAATTCCTAGGGAAGCACAATTATAGGAAGTAGAAGCATCAGATATCCAAAGATAGATTTCATATATCATTTAAAAAGTACAAGTTGTAAAATTTAACATTGATCTGAGATATCTCTTCAGAGACAAGATTATGTGTTCTCTCAAATCTGTTTTAATTAATTCTTCCTCAACACACAAAACTATGATCTCTCTCAGCTTTCCTTGTTATGTCAGAGCCAAGTAACTGGGCACTGGTCAGTGGCAATCAGGAAGAATTGCTACCCAAATTTGTCTTCTAAAATATCCATTATGATCTTTCATGTTTATTCTGTTTTCCTCACCAATGCTATTTAGGTTTCAGTGATAATAGAGTTACAACATAAGAGAAATCCCTGTCTGTCTTGTTTGCTCATGGCTGGTGTGGAGCAATCCTTTACACCCTTCTCCAATGGATCTGAAGTGGATCCATCACACAAATATTAAATGTACTTTTGTTTAGTTAAATCTCTGAGAGGGAGAATTAATTTGGTGCTAGAGCCTAGGTTAGTGATTCTATCACTCATATAGGAAGGCAAACATTCCCCCGTTAATCATAGTTTTGAAACCTAATGTGCTGCATAATAAAGAACTATGTGGAGAATACTACTGTATTTTAATTAAAATTATTGTTCTAGAGATCATGTACATACTTTCATGAGTGTGTTAACTGGCTTTGTTTGCTGTTTTTAGTACTATGGCTTCATCTTTCTTTTTTCTTCTTTTTTTTTTTTTTTTGGTACCAGGGATCGAACTTGGGACCTTGCACTTGCTAGGCAGGCAGTGGAACCAATGAGCTAAATCCCTAGCCCCTAGCTTCATCTTTTATATCATTCTCTGAAATAGAAGAAGGCTGAAAAATTTTTTTTCAGACAGAATCATGCTATGTAGCCCAGGCTGGCCTCCAACTCATGGTGATCCTCATGCCTCAGCCTCCCAAATGCTGAGATTATAGGAGTGTGCCACCATACACCCCATGAAGGCTGAAATTTAACAGCAGCTGCCTTATTTATTTATATTTTCTGGTTTGAGATAGTCTCTCTGTGTGTATCTTTAATATTGATAGAGAGAAAAAAGTCCTCCTATTTTTAGTTTCTCAAATGATTGCTTGTATTTAGCCAAATCTAGCACATCTTGGCTTTTCCTCTCTATAGTCCAAAGATTTTTGTTTGTTTGTTTGCTTTGAAGTGACTTGAGAAAGTCATGGATTTCATAGTGCAAGTGAGTTACCAGAAAATGGTATGCAATTTATTTTCTATGTACATATCTATTTTTTCATATTAAATGATTTTAAAGTTTTCTATATAGGTGCTGTGAGAATAAACAACCTTGTGTATTATGTCTTCTTATCTAGTCACCATGACCTCAGTCAATCATAAATCTGGCTCACTACCAATATGTTGAAGGAAGCACTTACAACATTCCACCAGAAAAGTTATGGGTATACAGAGATACTAAAGTAAATAATTAATTGATATGTGACCAAACACAGTACAAATAAAAGTGGTTGTGATAGATAAGAGAGCGGATTCATCAGAATCCTAGTCTAATTTTGAAATGAGTCTTAAGCTATAGCTAGATATGAATGGGATGTCTGGAATAACATATGTTTTTCTACTTTTTGTAAACATATTGCAGTGTGATACAAAGATAGCCCAAAGAGTAGGAAAACATGTTTAATCATAAGGTTATCCTTAACAAATAAATTGCTACTAGATGGATTGAATAATGCTTGTCATATTTCAATAAAAATTTATACCATTTGAGATTTAATGACTGTGCATAGATATAACTTTTTATCAGTACCAACCACAGCTTATTTTTTAAATTATTGTGCTTTTTGCCTTATTTGCTCTATTTTTTACTGTACTACAGAGCATCAAGTGATGTTGAAAGGAGCTGTTTATGAACTCAATGTTTGAATCCCCACAAAATTCATATGTTGAAGCCCTAACATTGGTGGTATTAGGGTTTGGCTTATTAGTAGGCAATTATGTTTAGATGAGGGTGGAGCCCTTAGGGTGGAATCAATGCCCTTATCAGTAGAAGAGATACTAAGTGCTTCCTCTCTCTGCTTCTTGTGAGGATACAACAAGAATATATGTCTACAAGCTCAGAGAGAGGGAATTGAGTGAATCACAAAGCATCTAGATCTTGAACTATCTGAACTTCAGAATCAATGAAAATAAATGTCTGATGTCTAAGTTATCATGTTTATGATGTTTTGTTATAGTAGCTCAAGCTGACTAAGATGGGAGTAATCCATATACCATACTAAATACCAGTATTTTCCCCATAATCTAGTGTCCACTTGTGTTTCCACTCCTCTATGTAGTGGAGTCTGGTTTATATGAAAGAACAAGGATGTTAAGTGAGTGACATCTGCTACCTATCTCCCTGATAAGCTTCTCTTACCTATGCAACCAACCTATTCCATTAACCTAAGTGAGGTACCACATTTGAGTATGAAGATCAGAATTAGAGTAGTTTTATAATAAATTTGTGTCAATAAAATGTTTATTACTTTACTTAATTTTTAAATATTTATTGAGTCCTTTAAGTATATTTTTCTCATTATTAAAAAAGAGGGACTGATAAGAGATATATAAAAAGGATTTTAAAAAATAAAAGCAGGAGGAAATAATGATACAAGCAGCTGTATTGACTTGAAAGGTGAAATCATGAACCCAAGTACAATGCAGTTCATTTGGTCTCATGTGTGTATTGATGCAGATAGAATGTTTTTGTCTTTTCAAAAGTTAAGTTGTAAGTTAGTCTCTAGTGTGACTGTATTTGGAAGTGGGGCTTTATGAATTTATTAGATTCTGAAGATAGAAATCTCATGGATGGGATCAATGTCCCTATAAAAGAGGCCTGAACAATTCTTACCTCTTCTGTTAGGTAAAGACACAGTGAGAATGTAACCAATATGAACCCGGAAACTGACCTTCATCAGGGTTGGAATTTTTTTTTTTGACACTTGAATCTTGGATTTTCTAGACTTTGAAACATTTAAGAAATAAATTTCTGTTTTTATAAGCCATAGTAGTTTGTTATAACAACCCAAACACAGTAAGCCAAGTACTGGATTATATCCAACGATAAGGATTAGGAAAAGGTTTTTCGAGACTGGTGTCAGGGTTTAATGAACACTGCTTTAAGAAGTTTTCAGAAAGGCAAATAGGATTTGAGTTCCTCTTTGCACTTGTATGGCCACAATGTCAGGAAGTTTTTCATGTCTATGCAGAGTCAAGATGAGCTGTTTGTTTTCAGTCTCGGGTGTAAATCACACATACGGAGTAAAGTGTGAAATGTATATAGTAACCCCTATAAAATCCATAGGAGTGATTGTTTCAAGAATTATTGTACCATTTCCACTAATCAAGATTTGACATTTAACAAAGAAGCAGAAAGCAAGGTTAATACCATAAAGAATTCGTAAAGCACCATGAGAATGGGCTTCTAAATTTAATAATAGAATCATAGACTTAGAAGTCTCCAGTAAGTAACAATAGCAATAACAAAAATAATAATGTGATAGCAGTTAATTTTCATTGATTTATTATTGTGTATATAAAGAGGACTAAGCACATTCACTTACATTAACTTCTTTAATATGCAAAAATCCTTTTATGTGGAAGATAATATTATCCTTTTTTTTTTTTTGGTACCGAGGATCGAACTTGGAACCTTGTGCTTGTGAGGCAGGAGCTGGAACCACTGAGCTAAATCCCTGGCCCCATATTATCTCTATTTTATTGAATAGGAAAATGAGACATCAGATGCTTAAGAAGTCTTATGCCTAGTATGTGATGGATATAGGATTGAGATCTAAATACCCTGTCTCCTAGTTGCATAGACAAAATTTATTAAATGTACACAATTTTTAAAATAATAAACCATAACTTGTTTATAATGGAGTTATAATACAAGGTTGAAATTTTAAATAGAACAATATTAATCCTAGAGCCCAAATATCTATAAGAATATAAAGAGACCAAAATTTTATGAATGAGAACTGACACTTATGAGCTACCTTCTTGTCATTCAGTTACAGTGAGCAAGGAATTGGAGAGCATATTTGAATGACTAATGACAGAGCAAGATTCATTTGCATTATATTCTTGTTTTAATAAAACCCAAATTATCCTGAAGAAGGAATGGATTCTTCTATATGGTAGAAGGTTAAAGACATTATTAAGATAACCTGTGGATCAATGATGGAAGACAACTGGGGCATTATAAACAAGCAAAACAACTATAAAAACAGGGATAGAAAAGGACAGTTCAAATTTTTAAAAATAAAAGGAGCACATGCTACTGATACAATATAAAAAAAAGTATTTTTATGATTTCTGTTGTCTGAACTTTTCTCCTAGAGAAGGTGTAGCTACAGGGCCTACAAGGTATCAGACAAACCAAACTTTAGAAAATGGTAATTTCAAATTTTATCTAAAAAGTAAAAGTAAAAGGAGAAAACACATTTTAAATTGAGATTATTTCGTTGCCAAAAGCTTTCTATGATTCACTCATGAAATTACTTTCTCCATCTTCAAGGGTAAAAATGATTATTAGAAGGAAAAAGAAATAAATCAAATTTATTATAATCAAGATAATTCCAGTGAAATTGCTAAAATATAGTTTCACTGGGAATTTGGCCAATTAAGGAAAAACTGAAATCCTCATATATGTTCACTAACTCACTTAGGGCTAGTTCAAAGCAAAGATGAACTAGCACTCAGCTCTGAACATTTCCTTATTCATTCTTGTTCTTTCCTCTTGTTTTCCCCTTTCTGTGTTCTGATCCTGATTCCCAGCCCTCATTTCTCTGATCAGGTTCTCAATTCACATACAATTCTTAATAAAAATAATTACCTAAAGTATTCCAGGCAGTATCTATTAGTAAATGAACTAGATTTATAATTTTTCATCATACACAGGGAAGATGTCCTCTATCTCTGAAGTGAAATAATATCAGAATTGATAAAAATCCTCTCTTATTTACTGAGTCTTCCCCTCAGTATGGGCAAAATACCAAGAATTTGCATATCATTCACCAGAGCAGCATCCTCTGACCTGAATACATTTGTATTAAGATATAGAGATGTAAGTTGATAACTCAACATTACAAAAGTACTTCCTGACAGAACTGAGTCCACCAACATCCTAGCTTTTCTTTTCAAAGAAAATTCTCTAGGTAGCTTGGTTAGGAATTAATCAATCTTCTCAGAAGATTATTAACAAGTAGTAATTCAAAGAATCTATGAATTTTGGAAAATTCCTAGAACCCAAGGCTGAGAAGCATGGAAATTTTACATCATATGAAGGTATGACTATACATGTCATGAGGTGCAATCACTTGGAAAAAAATGGGTAATTTCTCAAATGGTGGAGTTACTCATATGGTTAACCCAGAAATTCTATTCTTAGATATATTTTCAAGAGATGTTAAAACATATCAACACAAAAACTGCACATTTGTTTACAGAAGCATGATTTACAATAGCCAAAGTTAGGAACAACCCAAATGCCTACAAATTGATAAGTGAAAAATATAGTAAGTTATAATGTACTATAAATGAAAAAATATAGTATATTTATAATATGGAATATAATTTGGCCATAAAAAGAACAAAACACTGATGTGTGCTATACCATGGACAAAATTTGAAAACATACTAAGTGAAACAAGTCATAAATGAGTGCCTAGCATATATTATATGATTGATATGTATGATGCAATTTATATAATTTAATTTATAAGAAAAGCAAGAACAAGGAAATCTACAGAGACAGGAAGTATAGGAATGGTGGTATAGGTCTGGGGAATGAAAGATAGTGACATAAAGTCTATGGATTTCTTGGTGTGACTATGAAATATTAGGGAGAGAAACATTAATTGTACATGCACAATGTCCCTACAAGGAATGTGTGTGATCTTTATGTACTACAAATACATATGTGTGTGTGTGTGTGTGTGTGTGTGTATATATATATATATGGAATTTTATATATACATGAAATTATATATATGTGAAATATATATATGTGAAATATATATATATGAAATATATATATATGTGAAATATATATATATATATGGGGCAAGAATGCAGGAAGGGTAAGGTAGAAGTGGGGACTAGGGAGAGAGAGGTGGGGAGGAGGTTAAACAGGAATTTCACATACATGTATCAACTTCCCTTGCCCAATGCAATCATAATGTACCATCAATAAGCACAGATAGAGTTGATGGAGTCAGGGACTGACTTTGGGACAAGATTCCATGCCTCTCACTTCCAGCTGAATGGTCCATAATCCAGCAGCCAGTAAACTTTCAAATCTAAGGAGACTGTGAGGACCCCCCGGGGCATGCCCACCAGGTGCCAGCTTGGCCTTGCAGTCAGAATGCTCCCAGGTGGCTGCGTCCTGCTCAGTCCCACTCGCCCAACACATTTGCCTCCAGGACACTGTGAGGACCTCCCCTGGCCCAAGCACACCCATGAGCCACCAGTTTAGCCAGGCTGGCACCTGCAACAACAGCTCCCCTACCCCTGCCTCTGGCCTCTTGGCTGTGCAGCTACCTGGTTCCACACTACAGAGGCACAAGGGAACATAAAGGCCAGAGTTGACACAAAGGTCCTGAGTTGCAGAAGTGAACAACAGAGAGAGGGCCTCTCTCAGGCTCCCTGATGAAAACTGAAGGCAACTGGAAAAGTGAAGAGACTCTCTGCAATAAAGGCACACCAGACCACCAGACTTGGTAAACTGGAGGGATCATAACCTCCCATTTGAACCTGGACTATCTTCAGGGCAAAGGGAGCTGGAATGTGTAATAGAACCTTGCAGGGTTTAACCCTGCAGGAGGATGGGGAGCTCAACTTGGGACTTGCAGCCAGAAATCTGCCTGAATCTCATGGGTCTGCAACTGACTGAGACTCATTGACTTATAACTGCACACTGCTGCCAACGTCGTTTATTGTGACAGCAGAGATACACCCTGAAGGAGGGCTTTCATTTTTATCTTTTATTTGTTATTTTCAAAATTACCACAATTTTTTGCTCTTATTTTTTATTTTTCTCTTTTTTCTTTTTCTTTTTTCTTCCTCTCTTTCTCTCTCCCTCACTCCCTTGGTGTCCGACAATTTTCTTCCTCTCCCTTTGTGTTCCTGTCCTGGCCCTAATTCGTATTTCTTCTTTATTTTTCTTTTTTTCTCTCTCCATCTCTTGCTTGTGCCCTCTGGCCTCACTGCTAACCTTCCTCTATCCTTCTATCTACATATTCCTCCCTCCCCAATATAAAAGGATTAATAACTAATAATTAATACTTTGAAATAGGAAAGTATCCAAAGGAGTAGGGGTGGTGGGAGGAGATGGGGCAAGGGAAGATTGGAAAGGAATAATTATGAGAAAAAAAAAAATGGAAATGAAGTATGTAAATAGGGAAGAGTGGAGGGGTGAAAGGTGCACAGGTAATGGGGAAAAAATAAGAACCAAGATACATCATGTATAGGTACAAGCACCGAAAGATAAATGTAAATGTATTGTATACCTAAAATGTACCAATAAAAGAATTTAGGCAAAAAAATTGTCTATAATGTAATAAACTTATGAGTCTCTGTGTATTTCTTTTAACCTTCATGCCCCTCTTGTTAAGTGTTTTGTTGAGTTATAATGCACACATCACTCAATGGACATATATGCAGCACACAATCCAGTATTTCTCAGTTTATTCACAGATATGTACAACAAGTAACATATTTCCAAATATTTTATTTTTATCTGTGCATATTTTTAAAAATCTATAACTTTATTATCATTCACTAAACACACACATATACAAAAATTGAAATTATTCAAAGAAAAGCAATGGAAGAGAAAAACACTATAATAATATTCTAATGTAATAGAACTCAAAACCAAAGCAAAACTGCAAAGTACTTAAACATTTTTCCATATAATTAAAAAAAATCTGAAGAATTAACATGACATCAGAAGATGTGATTTGTTTTAGAAAGATTTTCAAAACTAATATTGAACAAATAGTGGTCTGGAGAAAAATTTCTAATTAACTAGTAGACTCCACAAAGGCCCAATTTTTTTTTATTTAAATTTCAATACAGTCATGTGACACGAGATGGAAATATAATCTGAGAAATATGTTATTATGCAATTTCATCTATGTGTATCGCAAAGTACCACACAGAGTGCCAAACTGAAAAGGTACACGTCAATGATCTGTGATGGCCCCTTGATATAATCCAAATACACAGTTAAACATGAGATACATGAAGCTACCACTGGCATAGCAGCACACTGTTTCACAGTAAACTCTTTTATGTAAGTAGGATTATGCTGTAAAGGATGAAAAGCACAGCATGTTATGATAAGTACCTAAAACAGTAACAGTCATTTATCACACTATCGAGTACTGTGTACTATACATAGTTGTATGTGCTTCTGGAAACACACCCTCCTCTCCTTTGAACTCAGTGTCTCTTCCTTCCCAACCCACTGATGAGCTCCAGGCTAGTCTCTATCTATATCTCTTCTTATGGTTTTAAAAACAATCTATATATGGATTCTTTCCAGATTCTAGCTTGTAACTCTGAACTCTCCCCTTCCCTCCTGCCACCCCTAACCCTTTGAAACTATTCTTCATATTTCAAATTATCAATTATTCACTTTAATCATTTTAATCCTTAATTACACCTTCAGTTTTTCACACTAGAGAAATTATTCAATATTTATACATGTGTGTCCTATTTATGTCATTTAAGAGGAAGGCCTCAATATGCATCCATTTAGCTATAAATGTCTCTAGTTTCTTGTTCTTTATGGTTGAGTAGTACTCCATTTTATTAAAAAAAAAAAACACATCTTCTTTATCCAGTCTCCAGTTGATGGGCACTTGGACTGTTTCCAAGCTTTAGCTATTACAAACTGTGCCGCTATAAACATGAGTACACATATATCTCTGTGGTATGATTCTTTTAATTCATTTGGGAAAACACCCAGCAGGGGAATAGCTGGGTCAAGTGGGACCTCTAGTCCTAGTTCTTTGAGGTATCTACACACTGATTTCTGTAGTGGGTTGCACCAGTTGGCACTCCCACCAACAATGGAGAAGGGTTATTTTCTCTCCACACCCTTGCCAGCATTTGTCATTGGATGATTTCTTAATAACAGCCATTCTTTCTGGGGTGAGGTGAAATCTCAGTGTTGTTTTCGTCTGCATCTCTCAAATGACCAGTGATGTTGAACATTTTTTCATATATTTATTTGCTGCTTTTACTTCTTTAGCTGAGATATGTCTGTACATTTCAGATGCCCATTTTTGAATTGGGTCTTTGAATTTGGGGGGTCTGATTTTTTTCAGTTCTATATAGATTTGAGATAGTAGCCCTTTGTCTGAGTTACAGCTGCTAAAACTTTTTTCCCACAGTGTAGATTGTCTGTTGGTTCTGTTGGTTTCTCTTGCAGTACAGAAGTTTTTAATAAGATGGAACCCCAGTTGTTGATTCTTTCTGCTAGTTCCCATGCTACTGAGGTTTTGTTCATAAAGTCTTTTCCTATGCCAATATCTTCAAGAGTTATACCTAACTTATCTTCCAGCAAGTTTAGTGTTTTTGTCTTAATATTTAGATCTTTAATCCACTTTGATCTTAGTTTAGTGCATGGTGATAGATATGGGTCTAGTTTTAATCTCTGACAGGTTGAAATCCAGTTTTTCCAACACCAATTTTTAAATAGGCTATCTTTTCTCCAATGAGGATGGTTGGCTCCTTTGTCAAAGATGAGATTTCTGAGTATGTCTGAAGTTGTTTCTGCATTTTCCAATCTATTCCACTGATTCTCGGGGTCTGTTTCTTTGCATTATCATGCTGTTTTTATCACAGTAGCTTTGTAGTATAGCTTCAAATTGGGAAATGTGATATCCCCAGCCATGTCTCTGTTACTTAGAATTGCTTTTGCTATTCTAGGTCTCTTCTGGTTCCAGATGAATTTTTGGTTTGTTTTCTCTAGCTCTGTGAAATATATTGTTGGAATTTCAATTGGCATGGCATTAATTCTATATAGTAGCTTTTGGAAGTATGGCCATTTTCATTATATTGATTTTCCTACCCAGGAACAAGGGTTGTGTTTCCATTTTCTCCTATCCTTCTAGATCTCTTTTTACAGAATGTTATAGTTTTCAGTGTAGAGATCTTTGGCTTCCTTTGTTAGATTGATTGACAGATATTTCATTTTTTGGGTGTTATTGTAAAAGGAATTGTTTCCCTAATTTCTCTCTCAGTGAGTCTATTGTTTATATATAAAAAGGCTATTGTTTTTTGGATGTTGACCTTATGTCCAGCTACTCTGCTGAATCTGTCAATTAAGTCTAGAAGTCTTTTGGCAGAGTATTTTGGATCTTCTATGTAAAGTATCATTGCATCAGCGAATAATGACAGTTTAACTTCTTCCTTTCCTATCTTTATTACTTCTATTTCTTTCTCTTTTCTAATTACTATGGCTAATGTTTCCAGAACAATATTGTACAGGAGTGGTGATAGTTGTCTTCTTTGTCTTGTTCCTGATTTTAGCATGAAAGTTTTCAGTTTTTGACCATTGTGTATGATGTTGGCTGTTAGTTTTTCATAGATAGCCTTAATCAAGTTAAGATAAAAACCTTCTATTCCAATTTTCTGTAGGGTTTTTATCATGAGTAGGTGTTGGATTTTGTAGAATGCCTTTTCTGTATCTATTGAGATGATCATATGGTTTTTGTCCTTGACTCTGTTTATATAGTGTATTACATTTATTGATTTACGAATGTTGAACCATCCTTAAATCCCTGGGATAAATCTGACTTGGTCAGGGTGTATGATCTTCTTGATGACCCTCTGTATCCTGTTTGCCAGTATCTTGTTGAGGCTTATTGCATCTATATTCATTAGGGACACTGGCCTGTAGTTCTTTTTTGTGGTTGGGTCTTTCCCTCGTTTTGGAATCAAAGTAACACTTGCTTCCAGGAATGAGTTTTGAAGCCTTGCTTCCCTTTCAATTTCCTTGATGAGTTTAAAGAGTAATGGCAATAGTTCTTCTTTAAATGTCTTGTAGAATTCAGCAGTGAAGCCATCAGGACCTGGGCTTTTCTTTGTTGGTAAATTTTTTATTACATTTTCAATTTCACTCATTGTCATTGGGGTGTTTAAAATTTCTGTATCTTCTTCATTTAACTTTGGCAATTCATATGTATCTAGGAATCTGTCCGTTTCTTCTGTGTTTTCCATTTTATTAGAGTATAGGTTCTCAAAGTAGGTATTGATGATCCTCTGGATTTCTGCTGGGTCTGTTGTGACTTTCCCTTTTTCATTGTTAATTGCATGGATTTGAGCCTTTTCTTTCCTTTTTTAGATAAGGTTGGCTAAGGGTTTATTGATTTTATTTATTCTTTCAAAAAACCAACTCTTTGATTCATTGATTTTTTGTATCATTCTCTTATTCTCCATTGCATTGATTTCTCCTCTCATCTTTATAATTTCCTCTCTTGTGGGGACTTTGGGTTTGTTATGCTTTTCTTTTTCTAGGACCTTGAGGTTCCATATTGGGTGATTTATCTGAGTTCTATCTGTTTTCCTAATATGGGCATTCATTGCTATGAATTTCCCACGTAGAACTGCTTTCATTGTGTCCCATAGATTTTTGTATGTTTTACTGACATTTTCATTTACTTGTAGAAACTGTTTAATTTCTTCTTCAATTTCCTCTGTGACCCATTGGTTGTTCAGGAGGGTGTTATTCAACTTCCAGGTGTTTGTGGGAGTTTTGCAGTTTCTCCCGTTATTGATCTCCAATTTTATTGCACTGGGGTCTGATAATATACAGGGGGTAATTTCAATTCTTTTACACTGACTTAGACATGTCCTGTGAGCTAGCATGTGGTCTATTTTGGAGAATGATCTGTGTGCAGATGAAAGAATGTGTATTCTGATTTTGTGGGGTGGAACACTCTGTAAATATCTATTGAGTCCATTTGTTCAATAGCTTGGTTCAGTTCTTGAATTTCATTGTTAATATTTTGTCTAGATGATCTGTCTATTTGTGATAGTGGGGTACTGAGGTCCCACACTATAATTGTATTAGTGCTTATTTGGTTTTTCATGGCCATTAATGTTTGTTTTGTATAGTTAGGGGCATTTGTATTTGGTGCATATATATTTAGGATTGTCATCTCTTCCTCTTGGACTGTTCCCTTCCCAAGGATGTAATGACCATCTTTGTCTCTCTTAGTTAGTTTTGATTTGAAATCTACTTTGTCTGCAAATAAGATTGCTATCCCTGCTTTTTTCTGGGTTCCTGTCACGTGGAGAGCTGTTTTCCATTGTTTTACTTTCAGTCTATGAATTCCTTTTTGAGTTAGGTGTGTTTCTTGTATACAGCATATTGCTGGATTTTGCTTCTTAATCCATTCTGTCAGTCTACTTCTGATAGGTGAATTGAGGTCATTAACATTGATAGTTATATTTGAGAGATATTGACTCATCCTTGTCATGATTTACTATTGTCGGCCCCTATTTCTTTTTCCCCTTTTCCCTTTAGTTTCTTACCTTGCTTGGTGACTTCACTTGCTGAGCCTCCTGGAGTTGTGACTTTTGTTGCCTTTTTGTAGGATATTGCTTAGAATTGTTTGGAGTGCTGGTTTGGTGTTCATGAAATTTCTCAGGTGTTCTTTGTCATGGAAGTATCTAATTTCCCCATCAATTTTGAAAGATAATTTTGCAGGATACAACAGTCTAGATTGGAAGTTATTTTCTTTTAAGGCTTGAAATACTTCACTCCAGGCTCTCCTTGATTTGAGGGTTTATGTTGAGAAGTCTGCCATGTTTATGATGGGCTTTCCTTTTAGGTATTTTGTTTCTTTTCTCTAACTGCCTGTAGAATTTTGTTCTTCTGTTGGTTTTCTGGGATCTTGACTATTATATGTCTAGGTGTAGATTTTTTTTGATCATGGATTAGTGGAGTTCTATATGCCTCACTTATCTGTATGTCCAATTCTCCACCTCTGTGTGGGAAGTTTTCTACTATTACTTCTGTGAACAGTTTTTTATGTCAATTGTACTTTCTCCTGTTTTTTTTGTGGACTCCTATCAGTCTATGTTATTCTTCTGTGCATCATCTAGCAGCTGCTGAATTGATTTCTCATGGTCCCTTACTATTTTTAAGAAATCTCTGTTTTCATGGTCCTTCACCGCAATGCTGTCTTCTATATCTGATATTCCACCTTCAGATTCTTTTAATCTGCTCTGCATGCTTTCAGTGGAGTTTTTAATCTCCTGAATATCTGTTTGAATCTGTTTCATGGATTCCATTTCTTTCTTATGTTGGGTGATCATGGTTGCCATTTCTTTCTTATGCTGGGCATTCCTGGCTTCCAGCATGTTTCTGAGCTCATCTATTTTTTTGTTTCTGAGCTCATCTATTTATCAGTTTCTGTTTTAGAGACTCTAATCATGTCTCTCGCTCTGCTCACCATGTCTGTATTTATCTGGGAGATTATTTCTGCTTTGAATTTTTCTAGAGCTTCATTCATCTGTTTTGTTACTTCCTGTGCTGTCAGTTCAGGGTGTCCAGGTGGTTGATTATCAGACTTTTCCACCTCGTTTCCCCCAGAATTTGTCTTTTGTGTGGTGGAAGTCTGGGTTTGTGACTTGCTTAAATGTCTTCTCATTTTTGTCTTTGCTACTGTCCCTGGTTTAGTTCCTGGGTTGACATTTTGAAGTTATTTATTGAAAGTATCTTTGTTGATGTATTTAAAGCCCTTATGGAATGATTGCTTCTCAGAGGTGTCTTCCAGATACAGCTGGTCTTTAGGTTTTGAGTCTCTAATGACTCTGAGGCTATCTCATTTTTATTATACCAAGAAGGACAACTGTTTTGATCAATCACAACACCTCAGCCCAAGTTATACAATCAGCAACACCATAGCATCAAATACATCTTAGACAATGACAATTTGTGGAAGTTATTAATCTATCACCTTTAAAAATAAAGGACCTCCTTCAGGGTATGTCCCTGCTGCCCCAATAGACAATGTGGGCAGCAGTGTGCAGTTATGTCAATGAGTCTCAGTAAGCTGGTCCTGGGACTCATGAGATTCAGGCAGATTCCAGGTTCTGATGGGAGCTGATGATAAGTTGAGCTCCCTGTCCCTCCAACTTACCAATAATTGTGGTCTGCTGTGCCTTTATTGCAGAGATTCCCTTCACTTCTCCAGTGGACTTGTTTTCATCAGGGAGCCTGAGGCAGGCCCTCTCTCTGTTGTTTACTTTTGCCGCTTTGGACAATGGCTTTTATGTCCCCCTGTTCCTTTGCAGTGTGTAACCTAGTAGCCTGTCCTGGTGGCAAGCTGGTGGAGCAAGTCAGAGGAAGCAGGTCCCAGTCAGCCTGCAACTATCTCCCCCTATTGTAGAAAAATTAAAAACTCAACCAATCAAGATTGAGGGATAGCCCCCCAAAATAATGAAATTGTCATAACTTTTTGAAATATCTCTATTGAATTCTATGTGACCTAGAAGTTATAATCAATTTTATTTAAATAACTTTATGTAGAAATATCTCTTTATTATAGTGGCTAAAACAATAACTCACAGGGCCAGGGATTTAGCTCAGTGGTGCTGCCACCTGCCTTGCAAGCTCAAGGTTCCAAGTTTGATCCCAGTACCAAAAAAACAAACACAAAAACAAAAAGAAAACAATATCACACAAATGATGAATAGATGCAGATATTTAAGAATCACTACTAGTGTTTTACAAACTCTGATTATACAGGGGGAAAGGACTGAGATATTTTATCTTAGGAAATGGGAATTTTGATGGTGTTATTAATAAAAACTGTAATATAGGATGAGAAGCAGTTTGGGAAACATTAAATCTTATTCTAGAATATTGAATTAGAGATTCTTGCAGATAATTAGATGATGAAGTAGAGTCAGCATGGAAATGAGCTTAAAGTAATAAAATGGTTAGGAAAGGTAAACTCTGAAAGGTTAAATATTTACATAAAAATTCACCATAATGTAACTTTCACTTCTCATTTATCACTGCTGAGGTTCAACTTGCTAAACTACATCATATGGTGTGAGTGCATCCATGTGAACAGTCTTATACACCTGGTGGGTAGGTAAGGCAAGTGTGGGGTCCACCACATAGAGATTACTGTGGAACAATAATGCCTACTCTGAGCTTCAGGAATTCCTCACTAGATGTTTAATTATATGCACTGGTACTAAGCTGATAAATGTAAATATATTGAGAAAAATGAAATCCTAGTTGCCATTTGTCTCACTTTCAAAGGGCCTAAAAATATAGAAAAAAAGTCAAACATTTCAGTGTTCTATCAAATTTAGAAGTATATCAGTTGTTTGACAGATAGTCATAAGTAGATGGATAAACAGGCTGAGTGGTGTGCGTGTATGTGCATGCTCAAATATACATACTTAATAAATCTGTCTACTGAAAGGAAATAAAACTATTATATCCCAGTAAGAAAGAGCACAAGTACTTACACATCTGTGTATTATTTATTTCACTTAAGAGTATGGCCTCAATGTGCATCTATTTAGCTAGAAATGTGTCTAGTTTCTCACACTTTATGGCTGAGTAGTACTCCATTTTATATATTAAAAAAACCTCACATCTTCTTTATCCAGTCACTAGTTGATAGACAATTGGGCTTTTTCAAAGCATACATATCAATATATATAATATATAGATATATATAATGTGAAATAGGAATAATGTGAAATAGGAATAAAAGGTCCAAAGGGGAAGGAGAAGGGGAATTGGAGGAGTAGGGGGAAAAAAAAGAAGGAAAAAAACTTAAACAAAGTCTTTGTAAATAGAGAGGGGTGGAGGGGTTGAAGAAAGGGCAGGGGAATTGGGGAAAAAATAAGAACCAAGACATATCATCTAAAGGTACAAATTCCCAATGATAAATGTCATCATATTGTATACCTAAAATGTACCAATAAACATATATATATATATATATATATAGAGAGAGAGAGAGAGAGAGAGAGAGAGAGAGAGAAAGAGCGCACAAGAAGCTTTCAAGTCTTCTTTCTAAAATAAAAGAAAAAAAGGTTTCACCAAGTAACTGATTCCAAGATAAAGGAGAAGAAAATAGAAGATAAGCTTGGAATAGTTTATTGTGCTAGAAAATAAGAACCTAAAGGATGAAGTAGCAAGATGAAATATAATTTCATCAAGCTTATAATAGCAATATATACAGTGTAAAGAATTAGAGGATGGAGGTAGATGGCTTCCTAGTGGTTAGTTTATACTTGTAACTTTAATTGTTATAATTATAAAGTAATCACCAAAATATAAATTCAATTTATACTGATTATCACAGTAAACACACATAAAACATCAAAAGTAGATCACATTTCAAAAACAAATGTGAAATGAGATTGTGTCTTAATTTCAACACAGTTGGATTTCTGAATCCAGACCTTGAAAGCACTGAATAATATATAAAATGATACTTTATAACACTGTTGTCTGATTCACAATGAAGATATGTATAAATTTCTATACATGTATATGTGATGTAGTTAGTAACATCAATTAAAAGAGTTGAACAGTAAAAACTGTTCTTAAGTTGTTCCTGTTCTTAAAATCTGATCATATGTTAGGCTAAGGAAAATACCAATATATTTCAAAAGCAAGAAGCAGTAAAATCAAATTAATATTACAAATTATAAAATAGATGATAAAACCCAGTGGTGCCCTTACTTTAAAAATATGGATAAATAGAGATATTATTTTCCAAATTCCAGAATATAATAAAAGTAAATCTCTATTTATATGTGTATATGTGTGCATGTGATATTTATTATTATATGTAAATACAGGGTAGGCTCTTTTTGTCTCTGAATTTTATATCTGTGAATTCAATCAGCCTTGGATAAAAAATATTTGAAAATAAATCATGTCTATATTGATCATATACAACATTTTTCTTCTTGTCATTACTCCATAGGTAATACAGTATTACAATACTACACAGTGTTTATAGTGTGTTAAGAATTATAAGTAATTTAGAGATGATTTAAAGAGTTCTTTAGCTGTTCCATGTTCCTCAAATATTCATCACCATTCAATTCCTTCTCAGTGAACTCCAACTTTTATCTCAGCAAATGGCAGGACAACAAGACTGTAATGGTATGCATAGTTTATATGCAAACACTATACCATTTTATATAAGAGCAAGGAGGGTCTCTTGATTTGGGTATCTGCAGAGTGTCCTAGGACCAGTCCCCTGCAGATACTGAGGGCTGACTCTATATTTAATTTTGAAATATCTGTCAATTTTTAATTAAAAACTAAAATAAAGAATAATGTATCATATTTATTTCTTGAAAATTTCTTGATTGTTTGGAATCCTTCATAGAGCCTATATAATTTTAATTAAATAAAATTTTGTAATTTATTATTTTATAATTTGCCTGTTCCAAACTATTGTTAATTCTAAAAAAAATGACCTCAAATGTATCCCAAGCTTTCAGTTCACTGTTTTCTTCTTCGTAACTTCGAAAACTTATTTGAAAGATTTCCACCAGTAGATAACTTTAATGAACTTAAATTCTTACTATTCAGAAAGATAGAAAGAATGCTAAAGTCTTCCAAGACATGTAAGAAATTGCTTTTGTTCGTTTAATTGGAAAGAATCTTTCTAAAAATGAATTAACTTTTATTATTGCTATAAATAAGTACCTTTTCTTCTGTCTATGTTCAGTTCTTGAGAAAAGTGGATTGGTAACTTGATTGATTAAGTGTATCTGTCTTTTATTTTTCCAGTTTCTCCTGTGATAATATGATATCATACACTCTTACATTTCTCTGCCTATTAATTCTCTAATGAAGATATTTAAATGTAGAGAATGAAAATTTTTATTATTCTGAATAATGAACCAAAGGCCCTTGGCAATATATTCATATAAGCAAGTGGATTTTATTGCAGGCCTTATTTACAGAACCAGTAGTTTTCCTTTTTACTCACATTGTTCTGTATCTAATGATTTATTCAAATTTCACATGATTCATTTCCTTTCATTTTGAAAAACTACACTTAAAATATGAGGATTTGCTCTTGAAAGGGGCTTTAACCTCAGTTGATAACAACTGATCCAAAGAAGAAACTCCCTGTACGGTATCCAGGCATATACTATTCTATTTATGATTAATGACTTCAGCAATGTAATAAGCTGAATAGGTCAAAAAAGCCATTCTGATTTAGAAATTAAAGTGTTTGAAATTACCCCCACATATATCTGAGATATAATTAATTTATAGCTTTCAGTCCATTGGTTTTGTTCAGAACCCACTTCTGTACATTTAAAGAGCCCAATCATATACCTCATAAGAGTTTTTTATTTAGCCTATTTTTTGTTCCTCATATATTCACCACCATTCAATTCCTTTTCAGTGAATTCCATCTTTTATCTCAGTAAAGATCAGGGGAGCAAGACTTTAAGCTGTCATACTGGTAGCAACACAAGCCATTTCACCAAAGGGCATCATGAGAGTGAACTTTACTATTTCATAAGAAAGGATTCTTCTTTGCAGCAATTTCATTCAGTAGAATATGTACCATGAAACTTGGTTTATTGACACTAACTTTGGGAGATAAATATCCTTGACGTACTCAAGAAACTCTCAATATCATAGGCTTTGTGTTTCCTTTGCTAGAAAAAAACATTATCTTTTCTCTATTGATTTATTTTTTACTGTAAAAACTTTTAAATTCTTCCCTGGCCTTTTCTTGACTGTCAGCAGATGAGAAATAGTTTTATTTATTGTTGTACATTTCTGTTTACCCATATCATTAGCCTGAACAAAGTTTTCACATCTGGCTACTTTTTAGTATACTTAATTTTAGTCAAAACATTTGCTTCATATTACTTGGACATTTTTAGCTGTGATTTCAGTTTATTTCATTCTTCTGTTTATAATTCATAACCTTGTGTTCGAAATTTAATCTCTATTCCTCTGTAAATAAATATATACTCTAATGTATGCTCTAATGTATTTCACATTATCTGTATGTATCACAGAACATCCAATAAATCCTTTCTTTTTCCCTCAAAATATATTTTATCAGTAATTTCTATATTCTTATAACTTAGTGTTTCCTTTAAGCTTATAAATCATCTCCTAACTTCTATTACTCATCTTGAGCCTTCACTGATTTGTTTGAGCTCAAATACTGATTCTAGTATTTCCCACTGTGTCAACTCCATTAAATTCATTTGCTTAACATATAAAGTGGTAAGATTCTTTTGAGATAGTTGTTGAATAAACAGTGGATGTTTTTTCCCTTGTCTTTAATTAATCCAATCTTTTTGTGTGTGTTTTACTAAATTGAATGTTCATAATTGATTATTTTCTTAAGTATAATTCTGTTTCTATTCTTTCATTTCCTTTTTTTTGCAATTTGACAATTATTTGGGCCAAATAAACTAATTATTTTGGGTAAGATTTTAAGCAAAATATTCAATCATTCACAGTTTTCCAGAAATTTGACAGGCATGCCGTTGATGTCTTCATCCAAGTCTACTAAAGACATATCAAAATCCCAGTGCTAAATATTTTCTGCTTCTATTGTCCTTATTCCTATTGATATTGTTTTAATAATAAAATTATGAGTTGAGATATAATAGATGAGCAAGACTGATGCTCTTTAGTGACAAAATAGTTAAAAACTGAACAGTTTCTGATAACTAAGGAAAATTTTTGAAGACTTACTAATTTGATTCACATTAATGCCCTTTTGCTTTATAGAAAAAAATAAATGGTGGCATATGCAATTATTACTATTTTTAGTAAAATCACTAATAAAGGCAAATATGACACACATGACCATCTATATATTTATTTATCATAATAGACTACAATGGATGAATAACTTGAAATTTTAGTAGAATATAAAGAAAATATATGGATTTTCGCTAAAGTGAGGCTTTATTGGCAAGAAGTAATAAATGCAGTAGTCAAGCAGGATGAGTTTATATAAAAAATAGGGAATATAGAAAGTATTGATAAAATACATTTTAGAGGAAAAAAGAGTTTATGGGATGCTTTGTGATATGTACAGATAATGTGAATTACATTAGAACATACATTAGAGAGTATGTATTCTGTACAGGAGGAGTACAATAGAGATCAGATTTAGAGACAAAATTTGCCATGATTTGCCTTTTTCTAAGCCAGATGAGGAAAGCTTTCCCAGGAGTATAAGGGAACTTATCAATGTGTTCTTCTCTCATCACTGGCAGCAATGGGGATATTTGTGTGGTCTATATAAGTAAGGATAACAATGAACCTCAGAAAAATAAAGAACAGTTTTGGTATGCTATATAAATTAGTTGTTATAAAATAATCATTCAGCTTTTAAAACTAAATATATCATTAGTATATTTCCTGGTTGTTAGAGATATGATTCATTTTAGCATATTTTAAACTTGCAAGTTCATTTATTTTCATTTTTATTTCCACTTTATTGTGATATCTAGTTAGAAATGATTAAATTACCTTAGAAATTTGTCTCCAATATTGACCTAAGCCAAAACCACCTTGAGGACTATGTGGCAGAAAGAATTCTAAGAAGTTCCACAAGATGACCCATTTCTCTGTCCTTTTGCACACACTGTGTATAATCTCCTCCTCAAAGTAATGCATTTTGTTTCCTTCTTAGGTTATGGCACAGTTGATTTTAAGAAATGGGAATTTTAAGCCCCTTCAACATTTTCTCTGGCTAGTAACAACAATAGTCAGAAAATCAAAGCATGAGCAGAATTGGATGTGCTTTTCCAACTGACTTGAAGATGAGTGGATTCACATTAAAAACATGTGAGAATGAACCTGTAGAAACTAGATAACATGAGAATGGAGTCCAGCAGGGAAATAGGGTCATTTGTCTTTTTCATCGGGAGCCAAATATTGCCAGTAGTTTGAAGGAGAATAGAATATCCCCTTCCTTCCCTGCACAGAGCCTCTGGGAAAGAACTCTGTCTTAATTTCAGCTTTGAAAGATCCTGTGTAGAGAACATAATTATGCCATGCCGAACTTCTGACCAACAGAAACTGAGATAATAAATTGTGTTATGTAACTAGTTTTGTAGTATTTTACCATACAGCAGTAGAAACATATCAGCTGTGTTAGGAAAAATTTGATGCCTTAAAAAGAAAAGTTTTCATTAAAGCTCATAGTTGCATCCTAAATCTTATCCTTTCAGATAGGAACATAAAAGCATGAACATTATTAGGAAATGTCTCTTTCCAAATGAATTAAGCTTTGCAAAATATTAATCATTTCCACAGTACTAGTTGCTTTAAGTCATTTATACAATTCATTTGAACGAATGCTAAAAATCCACATTCCACTCATATCTTTATCACATTATTAACATCTTTAAAATCATCTAGATTATGGAGATTAGCCAATCTGAAATGTCAACAATGTTTAAGTGTTTTGGTATGTTCATCTACGGTAAGAAGTGTCTACAGTAGTAATACATTGTCATTCAAAAGGTGGAGAAAGTTTGAATCAGTTTTGAAGCAGTTGAAAAATAACTTTCGCATTTGGTACTGAAGTTCTTCTATTTTCATCAGTTGCATTTCATATAAATCATCTCTCCAGACACTGCAATGGAAGTTCTGTGTATGCACGTGTGTGGATTTGTGTGTGTGTGTGTGTGTGCATGCGTATGTGTGTGTTTCAAAGCCTATAATGGCAGTTGTTTCTTCTCAATATCTGGATGTGATTTCCCCCTGCAACACTGGCCTTCAGCCTCTATGTATGTCTCTTTTATCTTCTATCTTTTATCTCTTTTTTTAATCATGTTTACAAGCAACAGAAATGGGCAAGACAAGTTGCATTCCTCTATTTTCTGTCAATCTGAATTTCATTTCAGTTTATCTAAAAGTGTTATAAAAAGATTAAAGTATAAACAGTTCATGTGTCCATTTCTTTTACCTGAGTGACAAAAGATGTGGATTATTTTACTTCCTACTTCAAATAGAGCATCTTTTTCTGAATTCTGGTCCTGAATAAAGGGACTTTGTAGAGATGGATTTTTCCTGAGCCAGATAATTTTGGTAAACCATTTACAATCTCTGGTCTCTTCTAATTCTTTCATTAGTTTCTGACTCTTGTAATCTTTGAAGAAAATAAAAATTGTCTCTTGATATCTATAATAACTTGATAGTTTTCATAATTTAGGTTTCCCAGGCAGCAGAGATGGAGATAGAGATTAGCATGACTATCAAAGTTTCATTTAGGAACAAAGATAAACATGTAGATAGCAGACCTTTGTTTGATGTACATTTTCATTGTGCCAGTCCTTGACAGGGTATGTTATAACTAATTTAAATGTTCTTCTTTAATTAGAAAGTAGCGAGGGCTCATTATTATTTCATTCTTACTCACTCCAGTGCATTTAAATAAGATTTTTGCTCATCAAGTTCAGTGAGTTCATGTAGGAAGGAGTACACTAATAAATAAAACTAATATTTAACAAAAATTCAGAGACAAAAAACCAAAGGACTTTTATAATAGACTGCACAAAAGACACATCAGACTTCTGTAGGAATATATTTATAAAAAAGTATGTGTCATCATAGCAATGCATGCTGGAGTCCAAAGACAGTACAAAATGAATTAACAATTTAATTAGATATCTTAACTCAGAAATTTGCAAGTACAATATTTCATATAAATACAAGCACTTACTTAAACTTGGATAATTTTGAATTGGTCCAAATCCATTATTGGAGGAATAAAATATAAAACAACAGTTATTGGAGAGATGTACAAATATATATAAAACATTTGAGGATAAACCATAAGAAAAAACAGAAGGAAAAGAGAGGTTAAACTGAGAGGAGGCAGTCAATAATAAAGAAAGTATAATCAATTCCTGAATTGCTAGTTTCATGGAAGGAGGAGAGGAAAGAAGGGAATTGAAATGTGGTATGTGCATGTACCAACCTCCTTCAGTACAATTGTTTACTAAAAGGCCTGGCTTCATTAACCCCTTTTTGAATTTATTGAGATTTTCCCATCATTTCAGAAACTTTCCCTACCTGATTTGAGCACAAATCTTTACATTTCAAGAAGCAAAAAGACACAATAAGCAATTTTACCTGCTTTAAATGTTGTTTAAGGATCACAAGAAATAGACAACAAATACAAAAGGTAAAAAAAGGTATGTGAAATAACCATGACATCAAATTTCACTTCTCAGTTTTAAAGAAAATATTGTAAGAAAAGGTAATTATGAATTTGTCTTTTCCCTTATTTTTGATCACATTTGCTAATAGTTTATAAAATGATACAATGCTTTGAGAATCAAAGAAATCTTTTGTTTCAATTTGGTTCTTTTCAACATAATTTGCATGGGTCTATTAGCCTGTGTAAGTAATAATCATTAACACCGAGACAGGAGGGTTGCACTTTATCCCAGAGAGTGAAGGAGGTTGCCAAAATACAGTTGTAGGTAACTTTTACCTTTTTACAAAGTAAACATCTGCAAGGAGAAGGTAAACATTAGTCTCATTAACCTTCCTTGGTCTGTAGAATGATTCATTTAGGACTCATACAACAATAACTATTGAGAGTCAACTCGGCTTATGTACCAGATAATGTTGCATGAACAACACAGGCAAGATGTCTGTACAGGGAGAAAGTGAGTGAGTTAGTGCTAGGTTCTAAGAAGAAAATAAGTGAAGGTATTAAGCTGGTCATGGATGGTGCCCTATTTCAGAATGATAGTCAGGGAAAGAGTGATAGGGTGAGGAGGGATGGTCTCTGAGGAGGGGGCATCGGAGCTGAGATACAAAAAAAGAAAAAAATCACAACCACTTATTGGTGTTAAGAGAATATCAGAAAAAGACCTTGCCAAGAATTGGAGTGAGGAGACTTGCAGATTTGAGAACAAAAAAAAGAAGCTTGGAATATATTTTTCACATGGGGAAGTCACTTGTACATGGCTGAAAATCAGGAGAAAAAATACTGACTGTCACTGAAAAGAACAAATTCAACTATTATTGGAATAAAGTTTCTAGTTGACTTCTCAACAATTCTGTGATATAGAAATATTTGCCTAAGTATACCATGATAAATTTCTTTTGTTCTTTCTTTAACTCAGATATCTTTTTGTGGTACTGTAAGGTTATGACGTGGGGAGAAAAAGAAGTTAAGAATATGGTTGTGCTCTTATCTGATTTGCCACTTGTGATGACATGTTTTTCTGACTATATATAGCCTTTGTTTCAAATTTGTTATAAAATAAAATTTACTTTTGCAAGAAGAAGCAGTAAGAAATTATAAAGATAACCTAATGATCATTTATAATCATATTAAATTCGTGTGTGTGGAAAATTTTTTCCTCAACGTAGTATTTGTCCTTTATTATTAAAATTTTAAATGTGCATACATTTTTGAAGCTTAGATTTCACTGACATTCTGTCTCCAAAAGAAAATAAAATCCTTTTCTCCACAAAAATGGTCACAAATGGAAACAACATTGCACTATTTTTGGTAGTCCAAAGCAAAGCATGCTATTGGGAATGTATTTTTACTGGAGACTTTGGGTCTAATAGGAAATAAATCTTTCTATGTGCTATTTTAGCATTTTTCTTCTTGTTTTTTTTTTTGACAATCATTTTATCTATTGAAAAGGTGAAAAAGTAAAAATTTTACACACAAATAATTATATTTGGAATATAAAATCATTAAATCTGTAGGTAGTTAAGATCAAACAGATGGTCATCTGTGGCATTTATAATGTTTAAAATTTTTTATCAAATAACACTTAAAATTTTACAATAAACACAAGCACAAAAATCCATAACTAAAAGTAGACCATTAGCCATTCCTGTTAGATATGAATCAAAGTCTCTGAGATGTCTGTCTGGGATTGTTAGTATTCACTCAAAAATATGTAATCCAGTGCAGACAATGTATCTAAAATTACACCTTGACTTAGTACAATTGTCTTACACGCTTTATATGTTTTTAGCTTATTAGTATGACTTTCAATCTGTATATATAAATAACTGTATAAGGTCTTAGATAAATAAATGAATCTGTTCTGGAAAAATAAGGGGAATGGAAGGAGGGGAGGAAAGAAGGGAATCGAAATGTGGTATGTGCATGTACCAACCTCCTACAGTGAATGTAATCATTATATAGCAAACAGATACTAATAAAAATATATATATATTGCCTCAAAATCTGACACTCCTACCACAACAGTTGTGATTAACATGGATCTACCTGGAAAATTAGACTTTGATTCATATTTAACAATGATACAGTTTTTAACATTTTCTTCTATAAAAGTATTTTAATTTTCATTTTTTGAAAGTCATTAGTTTGTACATGTCACATATATCCTTATCTCCAAAATTTCCAGTTTTCATAAGATTAACACTGTGAAAGACACATTGAAAGAAATTTTTACAATCTTAAATATCTTTTAGATATCTTTAGTAGATTTTTTGCTCCAAATCAAATTTTCTGATATTGTTTCCAACAAATTTCCTAATGAACTCATAGCAATCCTTTCTTAACTTTGTATTTCAGCTTGCTTTTTATAAAACAGGAGAAGAATGGTAAGATAAATTTAATTGACTAAAATTTCAGAGAGAATAGAGTCATAGGTCTTCATAGGGATTTTTGAAAAGCTTACTACAACATACAGGTCCAAGATGGATATATCAACATTAGAAAGAATGAAATCAGAGGCCCAAATATTGCTAGAAATTTTTCCATGTTCCACCTATGTTTCATTATTATTATTGTTGTTGTTGTTATTATTATTATTTTGTACCAAGCATTGAACTCAGGACCTTGATGCTTGAGAGGCAGGCGGCAGCGCCACTGAGCTAAATCCCCAGCCCTATGCTTTGTTTCATTATTGATCAGCTCTATTGAGACAGTGTTGAATGGTAACTACTCAATAACTACTAATCATTCCTATGTATTTTTAGAAACTTAGTTTATTGTGATGACTTTAGAGTTAGAGAAGAGTTACAAACTGTAAAGTTTGTATTAATACTTGTTGTATTTTATTCATCAGTTTTATATGTTTTTCTGCAGGAGGAGTATTCTTCAGCATCAGTTTAGTGATTTATGTAGCTGAAAGCATTTTAAACATCTTTTGAGATATATCCATCTTGGACCTGTATGCTCTAGTAAGCTTCTCAAAAGTCCCTATTTCTTCCCCCTAAGCTTAAAGAAAGAAGAAAATGGCATGGCATAAAGACAGATAAAAGTATGCCTATGGGTATACTGCAAATGCTATCTAGGGCTGCAGCTTGCTCTTATGATGTATCATCTGGGAGAGGTGTCCTTCTGCAAATTAACTCTGAGCTTTAAATCTTCAAATATTTCAACTTAAAATTTTAAATGCATAAATTTGCAAATTTGAGTGTTAGGCCCTTAATACTATGCTTAACAATGCAAAAAGAGCTCGTAAACATTCTGCATGTCAAGTAGCCACCAAGGAGCTAACCTTTCTTCATGTTAGCAGACCTACCTTACTTTAATAATGAGTAACACAATTTTCCGTGGATTTCTGTCCCATTAGATTATGCTAATTAAATTATCAAAAAATGTTTCCCAAATCTTGAATATTTTCCAGTTGTTTGCCTTTTATTGAAATTGCAATAATGGGCTATATGACTTGGGTCTCTCCTTTTGCATCTTTTCTCAGTCAATTGAGACTCTTCCAGATGGAGAGTGCTTATTTGTGGGGATCATTCTGAAACACAGAAATAGCTTTCCTCTTTTGCAGAGGTGTTAGTGCCAGAGACACATACAAGTTTTTAAACATTATGGGTATTTGATTAGTTTTTTTTGGAATAAAAACACATCACGAATGGAGGTTTCAATGCTCTTCAAATGTACAAATGATTTGGCTTATATACTCTTTGTATCATAAATGAAATAGACTATGTACGTAATTGTCGAGTTTTAATGAGCCTGAACAATATCACCCTAGTCTACATAAAAATGAACCAGATAATATCAGAGCTAACCACAATACCTTTAGGAGTGAAGTAACCTATGCTGTTCTTTTCAAGTAGTATCTCACAAAAAAAATATATATATATAAGAAGAAAACTGATGACTTTTAGGCTTTGAATATGTACTTGAAAATCTTTCAAAAAGGAAAATTCTCTTTCCTATGGGTTTATTAGTGAATCTTTGAAAAATATTTATGGAATAAATAATACCAATTATACCCTACCACTTCCAGCAAATGGAGAAAGAGAGGTTACTTGGTTAGTCATTTGCACGCCAGAATTAATTTGATAATAACACCAGATAATGATATACAATAAATGAAAACTACAGACCTATTTAAACAGAAATTGTTTAAACAAATTTACTAAATTGAATTCAACAATATATAGGAAGAATAAAATATCATAAAGAATTGCCCCTCAGGCATGTATGGTTGGTTTAATATTCAAAAATTTTTCATAAACATATTAACAGACTTCAAAAACATTTAATCATTTCAAACTCACCCCTAAAGTATTTTATAAATGTTCCAACATTCATTCTTAATTAAATGTCTACAAACTATGATGAAGGAAACTACTTCAACATAGTAAAGGATATCTATAAAAAACACATTGAGCTACAATCTTCTTTAATGATAAATAAGTGAATGTTTTCCAAGACTGAGCACAGGTCATGGATGTCTGGTCTTCCCACTTCCTTTCACTACTGTACATAATCTGCCCAATGCATCAAATGAAATAAGAGAAAAGAGACAAGTTTTGTAAAATATAAAAATGTATTTATTCAGAATAAAATATTATGAGGGAGAGGAAAAGAAGAGGAGGAGAATGCAAAAAGAATTAAGACATATTATGTAAATGTACCAACTCTTTACAATGAATGCAATCATTATGTACTGCAAATATGTACTAATAAAAAATTAATTTCCAAAAGAGCTACTAGACTACTAAATCCAGAAATTTTATAAAATAGAAGACAAGAGACACAGAATTTGGTTGTATTTCCATATATCAATGAATAATCAGAAATTAAATTTTAAAATAACCTGAAAAAAGCATGAGATACTAAAAAAAATAGGTAAAGATAAGTATAATATATACTTAAAGCCAAAATATATTGTAAAGAAAATTTAATGAGTTAAATAAAATGATGTATTGATTTAATGAGTCAACACACTTATTAAAATGTCATTTCTCTTCATATAGATATGAAGATTAAGCACAATCTTCATTACAATTTCAACACTTGTTTAATGTAATACTTAAATAATTGTGGTAATACAAAGTTCCTATGAGAGACAAAATAATTCCAAATAAAACAAGTTGGAAAAGAAACAATTGAATTTCAATCCTTGTTATAAAATTATACTCATAAAGATAGCATGGTATTTGTAAAAAGAAAAATACATGAAAGGAACAGTTTTGTTTTGCTTCAGAGATCAAACTCCGGACCTTGAGTTTGCAAGGGCAGGTGGTGAAACACTGAGCTAAATCCCTGGCCCTAGACTAAAGTTTTACAAAGATAGAAAAGTAACTCAGTGAAGAAAAGATATTTTCTTAGCTACAGGTTTAGAACAATTGGGTATTCCTATGCCAATGCAATATTATTCATCCATATTTCACATCATAAAAGCAAAGAAATTGATATTTGATTCTAGATCCCAAAGTAAGATCCTACAACTTTAAATCCTCAAAAGAAAACTAAGTAGAAATAGTTGTGATTTAAGGCTAGACAAAGCTTTCCTAGATTTAATATCAAAAGCACAACCCAAAAACCAGGAAAGAAACAAATTAGACTCCATCACTATAAAATATAAAGTTTGTCCTTTGTAACATATGCTAAAAGAAAAGATAAACCCTAGGAACAGACAATGTATTTCCAAGTTACATATCTGGAAAAAAAAACCAAAAACAAGACGTGTTCAGAGTATGAAATAAATTTTAAAAACTCAATTGAAGAAGTAGTGAAATTGGAAAATGTACAAAATACATATGTATATATATCTTTATAAAAGGTGTATTTATGGAAAACAAGCTCATGAAAAGATTTTCAATATATTGAGCCATTAGGAAAATGCAAATTCAAATCATAAGTGTATATAATTACAAACTTACAGAAATGGCTAAAATTAAAATGACTGAAAAAAACCCAAGTGTTAGCAAGAATGTAGAGAACTGGAATTTTCATATATTGCTAGTAAGAATGTAAAATATCGCAATTTTGGAAAATGTTTTTTTAGTTTCTTAAAACGTCACACATATACCTACCATATAATCTAATCTTTCCACTCTACACTTACCAAAAATAAATGAAAGCACATATAAAAAGGCATGTACACAGCATTCATACCAACTTTCTTTAATACCTTAAAACAGTGTACAATTCAAGTGTTCTTCAAAGGATTTTCAAGTAAAAATGAACCACCCAAAATACCTACAATCGTGACATGAGAACCCTGCAACTGTTAAAAGGAGTGTATTCTTCATACAGGCAACAACTTTAGTGGAACTCTAATGAGTTAGATGAAGTATAAAAAGAAAACTCCAAAGGTTGTTTACTGTATGATCTGCATTTATAAATATTTATAGATAATGGAAACTAATCAACACTGACTGACAGCAGATCAATGTTTTATGAGTTCAGTGGTACATGGGGAAATGTATACAAAAGACCATGAAGGAACTCTCAGGAGTGTTATGCTATTATTATGATTGTAGTTAATATTATGATTGAATGCATTGACACATCAGAAGTTCAAAAATTCTATTTTTAAATATGTACAGAATTTTACATCTATTACATATCTAAATTTTTTTTTATCTTTCCAAAGAACTGCTAAAACTAAGGGCATTATGTTTAGCTTCTTTTTATATTTCTTAGCCCATTTTTATTTAAAGATATGTCCTCCTTAAACTAATGATGGAATAAAATACATATTAAAATTTTTTCTGGAAGTTTCAGAAGTGAATCTCTAAGAGGAAAGATTTCTATGTGAATTTTCAAAGTAGAAATCGCTCTTCTTATTAAAGTAAATAATTATCAATAAATCCCAGATCACTGGTGTTATTTTCTTTTCTGGGATATTAATCTTTAATAACAGGAGATTTATTAGGCTTGCTACTAGGTAAATAAAATATCTTATTTATTCTCAATGTTGTCTGACTTGAAACTGCAGAGAAGGCTAGATGTTTTTCCTGAATTATTTATGAAGTTATTGTTCCCTTTCTGTTCTCTACTGTGCAGTAATGTTAACCAAAAACCCGGTGCTGAGAAGACTGCTCTTTATATTGGATCCAAGCTAAGACAGTTCATACTAGCAGGTCAAAACAATCCTGTTTTTACTATTCTCTAGGTAATCCTAAAAACTTTTAAGGCACTAATCAGAGAGATATTTGGTGGTAAAATGTTCTGATGTTTCTCATGGAATTTTAGCCCCTTTAAATAAATATTTTTTTTCTTCTCCATTTTTCTCCTACTGTAAGGAAAATGAGACATTTTTTGGCCTTAGTCACAGGATATTTAGGGAGGCCTTTTATCCCCTTTTCCTCATGTTCTCTCTGGAAAGTCCCAGCTCACCTCTCTTGTGTCAAAGGAATCACTGACATTATCTTTCACATTCAGAGTGTGATAATTTGGATGCTAAATTTCAGGGCTGTTAGTGGGGTGAAGTGAGTAACACACTTGCATAAGTTTAAAGAGGCACCAAAATGCACAGCAATTAAGATAAATAATTTTTTACTGTAATAATTTATAGAACTCTGAGTGCTAAAGTTTGATGACACAAAAATTAAAATTTCCATAAAATACATGATAAAGATGTCACAATACCCAAGTGTGGGAGTACAGAAGCCATTTTGTCACTCTTTCAATCACTGGAAGTACTGATTATTTGAAACTGCAGTCAGCTGCCAGTAGACGGAACTCTTGGGAGCATGGCATTCTGTCCAGAGGCCAACCAGAGCTACTTTCTTGTTCCAACTTCTTGAATAGTGTATGATAGGCAGTAATCTGTACAATGAATTCACGCTTTTTGTTTATTATCTCTGAATGGTTCAAGATTAAAAAACAAGAAAAAACTATTGGAGAATAAAGGCAAGTAATCTACAACCCTGCTACCTGTTTCTGTACAGTGAAAATGGAGAGCTCTCTGTTGGTGTGTGCAATTTCCCTCATTGTTGAGTGTCTTCAGAGTTACTTTTTTAAAAGAGTATATTTTCTATCAGTAATATAGGTCAATAAATCTAATTTTTGTGTTTTTAAAATTATCTCTTCATTCACATTGCCTTTTATAAATGGAACTTAGAGTTTGGGATATAAGTGTATTTAAAATTTAGAGAATTTGAGAAGTGTTTTCTTAATTTCCATGTATTCAGGAGGTATATGAAAGAATAAAGGTGAAGAACATGGCCTTTGATATCGTATAGTTCAATCTCAGTTTTGCCAAATGCAATTACGTTTTTGAGCAATTCAATCTCGTATATTTCAATTTTATCATGTCAGATTGTTATAAAAAGTAAGTGATATGGGCTAAGTTTCTATCACAATGCTAGGTATATAGTAGCATTTAAGAAATAGTAGCTGCTACTATTACAGTATATTTTATTAGGGATACAGACAAGGGGAATACTGAAATGTTAACCCAGAAAAGTGACTTCTCAGAAGTCCATTAAGAATGTTCCTTTCTTATGTGGAAATATGGACTTGAACAGGTCCTGCTAAAGAATGATAGAACTTTAATGCATTACAACGTGATGAACAAGCTAAATAAAATGTAATTTCTGGGTAATTTTAATTATCTAGATATGGCAACCCCGCATATAGCAAAGGAGAGGATTTGAGTTCAAGCTGTCTTTAGGGGCTGTAGGAGTACATGTGGGGAAGGGTGAGCAGTCAGTGAGGAGAAGGTGATTAGAGTTGTTGAGTACAGGATTATCATCTTGCCATAAATTTTAGAAATTGAATATGCCCCAGAAGCTGATAAATTAAGACTTGACAGATCAAGGAAAGTAAGGATATTACAGCCAAATGCCTTAGGATGAAGCGATGAGATGATTATCTTCTGAAAGTTTTAATATTTTAACATTTAACTTAGTAATTAATACTTTTAATTGATCACTGATTAATAATCGATTAGTTTAATTTAGTAATTAATCATAACAGGAATTTATTTATTCTGGATCCACACCCTCTGCTTTCTTCCTATCACAGTGTGGGATGTTGCTTGGTTGCTTTGGCTGAAAGTTATTTCTAACTGGTAAGATGGCTCATTTGCATTGTTTGAGAATTTTGGTTTGGTTACTCAAATGTTTCATGTCTTTAAAAATAAATCATCTTGATGGGAATGGTAGCCCCTATAATCTCAGCATTTGGAAGACTGAGGCAGGATGATCATTATGAGTTTGAGGCCATTTTGGACCACGTAGTGAGTTCAAGGCCAGCCTGAACTACATGGTGAGACCTTGTCTCAAAAAAATAGTAAATAGGGCCGGAGATTTAGCTCAGTGGTTTCAACGCCTACTGTACAAGCATAAGGACCCGAGTTCAATCCCCAGTACCAAAAAAAAAAAAAAAAGTAAATAAATAAAATAATCTTATGATCATTTACATCCATCTCAATATTAAATTTAAGAGCTATCATCTCATTTTAGCTGATCTGGGACATAAGATTTTTTGGAAATTCAATTTCTAAAATATTTGAATATTATTATGGTGTTAATTATTTGGACTTTAAAAGAAATGAAGTGGGCCTGGGATTTGGCTTAGTGGTTCTGCTGCCTGCCTCGCAAGCGCAAGGTCCCAAGTTCGATTCCCTGGTACCAAAAAATAAATAAATAAAAGAAATGAAATAGTCTTACTTCCCAAAGTTTTTTTGTAAAATTTCAATTATTAGTAGAAATAATTATGAAAAGTCAGACGCATACTATAATAGTGATGCTTGTTGTCTGAAGGAATTTATCTTGAAGTTATGTTTGACATTTTTAACACATTCATCATCTGCAGAAGTATCAAATTAAAGTTCTTGATAACATTTAAATATTTATTTATCATATACTGAATATAAGACTCTAGCACTAATCTTATTGCACAAAATAAGATTATATATACATATATATGCGATACACAGCTTAATGAAAAATGATAAACAAAAGTAAATTTCAATCACTGAAGTGTAAAAAGGATGTTTGACTAAAGTAATTTGTGTTTAATTTATGTCCTGAAACAGTTAAAACAATGCTGATATAGATAGACCTATCCTACATAACTGACATTTCTAATTAGTACTAGTCTTTTCTTTTTTCCTTTCTTTTCTTTATTTTTTAAGTTTGTACCCCCAATACTACAAGAAACACTAAACTCATAAATTTAGAGGAATTTTTAAATTAACTTCTGTAAAAATGGCATCATTAGAAAGCAGCTTTCCTTTTAATTCACATTTAGGGATAGATCACATCTCTAAGTATATGGATTTTAATAATTTTAAAACTGAAAATCAGTATAGATGAATATAGGATTAGCATATGAAGTATTATATTGGTTTATGAAATATGGCTCCCATCTTTAATGTTCCCCTATGTAAGACATTTTCTGTTATTTAAAAAGATACTCTTACTTGATTGAATAATCTGTTTATGGCTAAGAAACATTTAAATATAATTAATATTAATATTTCCTAATTTTGTATCTTATCTAACATTGTGATTTTCAAATAAAATGTTTATTTTTACAGTAAAATAATTTAAATAGAAAGTCATTATTTTCTTTTTAATGTCTTGTTTGGTGGCATCACAATTTATTTAAGACCCAAAATCAGGAGCTTAGGAGTCACTCATGTTTTCCTCATGGAGAAAAGTAATAGAAGTAATTTCTAATAGGACGTCAAAGTGAGAGAAAATTTTAAAAAGCTTGATAAATTTATGTGAATAGATTAGCTAGTATAATATATATATGCATACAAACACACAATAAATGTTAATTATTAACTCTAAAGATAAATAGTTATTATTATTATTATTATTATTGCATGTTTACATAATGGTCTCTCCATTATGGAGTTGTTTTTTTTGTTTTGATACCAGGGATCAAACTCCGGACCTTGTGCTTGCGAGGCAGGCGGCGGAACCACTCAGCTAAATCCCTGGCCCTTTCCATGTGGACTTTTAATTTTTTGTGGGTAAATTCTCTGACCAATTGTTGTTTTTATCTCTAAATAACTAATACTGGCCAACATGTAGCAGCACTCAGTAAATACTTCTTGGTTTGTATATAGCTAACACCATCATGATCCTCAGACATCTCTTTATTGTTACCTGCAAAAACTATTGTTGGAACAGGATAGAGTGACCCATGTATGGCTGAAGGACATGTTTACAATACATTCATTCACTGGGCCTCACTCAAGACCTAATGGGTTGGAAACTCTTGATTAAGTATCCATTGGTTTACAAACTTAAATGGGCTCCACAAATGAATCTTATATACACTCTGTCTGGTAACTAATCATCAAAACATTTTCCTAACCCTCAATTTGTCTCATTTTATCCACTGCAAAGCATTAGTTTCAATACTTTGTACCTCTCTACAAATCTTAAATACCCAATTACCTGTGAGACAAAAGAAAATTATTTATCTGAACAATCAAGCAGCCTTATAAAATTTGGTTCCAGTTTAACTTCACAGTGCAAAGCATGATTTTTCTAATCCAGCCAACACTTGATTTTGATGATTGTCCTCACCCTGGCTTAGATTCTCCAATCCTTGGCCTTGGGTGTGGTTCACACCAGTCAGTCTCTTTCCTTCCTTTCTGTTCTCTTTTTTCCCCTTTTTCTCCCTTTCTTTTTGTCTCCCAAGCTTACTGATTCTCAATTTCAACAGTTTCATCAGAATCACTTATAGATCTCTAAAAATACCAATGCTCTTCCACTTAATCTCATCCATTTCCTTGGCCACAGAAATAAATAAATCAAGTTTTCTCCTCTGAAGACCTTGAAAGTATTTTCTATCACTCACCCACATCACTATATCATTCTTAGAGTTTATTTATTGGCTTTGGAATTCCTTTTAGAAATAAACTGTTCCTTTAGAACATCTAGACGCTTTAGAATGAACATCAACAAGGTCATATTTATTAAAAGAGGGAAGAGATTCTAATACTGAATGATACATGTAGGCAAACACTGTATTAAAAGTCATCTTAAAAGTCGTTTTTTTCTGTAATTTTATCCATAAAGAGAAGAGTTGCTTAGCATTTTTAGCAAAGAGAATAGATTATAACTTTTCAATATTAAAAAAACAGGTAAGACATTGATATCAGGGACTTTGTTCCTTTCTCCCCTATCTGGTTCCTCTCACAAAAGTGATTAATCAGCTCAAAATCACCTTCAACACAGACAGAACATAAGAGAAAGAATTTATATTTAGCACTAAAATTTTCAAGGATATAAGTTTTGGCTGCCCTCATAATACTATATAAAAATATTTTTTAAAAAGGTGGGGTGAAAAAGCAGGCAGCTCTGGAAATTTTTAAGTAATTCCATGCCTTTGAGGACTCCAAATAACTGAAGTTTGGTTACATCTAGGAAAAGCATACTCATCTCTTTCCTTCTCTTTATTCATAAAAATCCTGCTGTCTTATACAGACAAAGTAAAATTTCATTTTATTAGCCACAAGAACCTGTCAAGGTTTACCTCTTTTTTAGATTATATTAGTTGCTGTACTTGATTTTTGTGACTTTTGAGGTAATCCACGTGCTAGAAGGATTATGTTAACCTATTTTAGAATGTTTACTGCACTGGTCTGGTGCCAATAAAGATCATAGCCATAAAATGTAATGTTTTAGACAAATATCGTTAGAAAAGACTGATATCTCAGATGGAGCCAAATTACTATATTCTTTATTCTAAAAAATACATTTAAATTTGAGTGCTGTCTTTTTTTTTCAAGACCATGATGTACAGGAAAATTAATATCAGAGACTGTACGTACAAGGGCTTTTGCCTTAAACCCAAGGGGTAATAGTGCAGGCACCAGTGACTGAATCCAGATGTAGCCTTTTAATACAAAAACAAAGAGTGAATGTCAAATGAAATGGGTGCTAAGCAAAAATTTAAAGCTCCTTTTCATTAAATCTAAATTTTATCCTTTGTAGTAATTATAGACTTTATGTTAAGAGGATTTTCTTTTTTCTTGTTCCAATATTTTCATTCTGTTAAGAATGTCCATATTAAAAATTATTAAATCTATGTTGAAATTGGAACTCTTTTTGGACTCCTATGCTGGAGGTCTGTGTGGATGACACCAGATGAAGTTGGAGATCTCTTAAAATAACATACAAGGAAAAACAGAGAATCTGGGCAGAGGACTCAATTTACTGCAGTAGAGAAAATTCTGCCAGTCTATTCCATGATGATAAAGTGAGTCTATAAATTTGACCATTCCACTCATGTTGCTACTCAACAGAAAGTGAAAAGTCTTATTCCTCAGCTTTAAGAAGGAGGAAATCCATGGCTCTGGCTACAATTCCAGCTCCTATTGACTGACTTCAGCCTACTTGGGTTCAGAAAAGACAGGAAACTTAGCTCAAGCATTTTAAAGTACAAAATGAACAAAAAAGAACTGTTTCTTAACAAATGACAACATCATCTTCTTCAGCCTCCTCTCTGCCATTACATTAGCAAAGAGGGCATTCACTATGCAATTGAACTAAATATAGAACATGCCTGTTAACTAGCACAGAAATTCACCATAAATAACAAGAGATATAGAGGTTCTCCAGGCTAAGCAATGCACATAGTTATTCCTTTTTTTCCCTCAAAAATAGTTATATGAAGAAAGGATTGCCCTTTTTTCTGAGTCAATTAAAGAAAAAAAAATCTGAGGCCTCTACAAGTTAAAATTCTTCAACTTAATCATAAAGCCAATATGAGGTTATCCTGGTCTGGAAGAGATGTTTTTTATTTCAAATTTAGAATTCTTCTGGTATTTTTTACTGCTGTTCACTTCTTCCTCTTATAAATTATTTATTTTAAATTAGAATAAATCATTTGGTTAGTTTTATTGTTCATATCTGACCTGGTTTGTATAAAAGGAAGAACAGTATTAAAATAAAATTAATTTCTCATTACATCTAGATACACAGATGAAGCAAAATTTTTAAATCTGTATTATAATAAAACTGAAAGTTTAAAATCTGTGACTGAGTAGGATAAAAACAACTGAGACTCCTCCATTTGCAAGAATTGAAAATTAGTGCTTTCCCAGGGTCTAAGAACTGAGCTAAGTTCATTTGGAAAAAAAAAAAATCATCATACTGAGTTATTAAGTTGGAGGTACAAAAATCAAATAGTAATGATCAGAGCTGTTTGTTTAAAAACATTTGTGCCATCTTCTTAGAACAAATATGTTTTCAATCATTAGTTACAATGCTATGACTTAACCTATGCTTTTAGAAGAATTGTGTGTGTGTGAGTGTGTATTTTTTATCATTTCCACAGAGGGGCTAATAATTAGGAACTTCCATTTTCTACCATAAACATGGTTCCCATCCCATTTTTTAAAAAGTCTTTGATATTTCAGTTAAAAGAAAAGGAAAGAAAGTTATTCCTTATGTTCAGATCTTGTCCCCATCTGTCAAAAAATAATTAATTCAAAGGAGTAAACTACTTGGAAGTAGATTTGTTAATGATTCTTTATGTTTAGGGGTTTGTAGGAAGTATCAGCCTAAGATGTGATAAGTGCTCTGTGAAGAACATGACAAGAAATCAGTTTTAAAACATAGCTAATGGCAATTTCTCTCACTGAATGTATTTGTTTTACTTTTTCAAAAAAATCTATTGTATATATTTAAGGTATCCAACATCATATACATAACGAAATCTACATTCAAATCAATTAATATATTCATCCTTTCAGTACAGGGGGAAGAGATGTAACTCCCAAACCTACTAGATATGCAAAATGTGAGTTCATGTTCTCTAAAATAGAAGAAAGAATTCTAGGAACAACGGAGGTTAAGAGAATGAAAAATTTATGAGAGAAACAAAGCTTCTGTCTAAGAGAGACAGAGGGGGGGCCAGAAAGTGGGTTGCCCATCCACCCCATGTTTCAAAGATGTTTTATACAGCAAAGCCATGTGATGAGGTGGGTATAAAGTGGGACAAAACTATAAGACCCAAGGGGAATTTACAAGGTGGGTACGAGGTGGGACAAAACCATGATCAACCAATAAGATAACAAGTACAGTCACCCAGGTAATATTGACTAAATGGGGATCAAATGGGAAGACAAATCACATACAAGAAATTTCCCATTTAGAATATCAATCGCTGCTATCTATCCCTAGGGGAAGTAGTACTTCTTTTTTTTATAGTGCTAACCAGTTAATGTGCCTCAATTTTTCTCCATGTAAGCTCCTTACTGTGTTGGCTCTTGGAGGGCTGGCGCCTTAAGGGGGGCCCTGTGCAACTGCCTACAAGATATCTAATTAACTTTCCTATCTACAATAATTTCACAGTTAACTTTTTTCCCATTAAGAGTACCTAATATCAGCTTTCTTAGCAAATTTCCAGTATACAATACATTATTTTTAACTGTAGTACTGAGTAGATTGGACAAATTATTATAGAGTAACTAGTGCTAAGGTATGGTACAATAGCACTAATGAAATTTGGGGAAATAGCCATTGGGCAGGTGTATATTGTGTATTGCCAGCTAGAAATGGAGGAGATGCTGTGACTGGGGCTTGAAGAAGTAATAGAACAGTTAAAAACGTCATTAAAGAAGAGTTTAGCAAATAAGTACACTCGGGGAAAGCCTCATATTTTCAAAATAGGATTTTTTAAGGGAAAAACATTGTGGAAGACATTTCCTTTTCTCTTACTCTGCCTTCCTCCTTATTCCCCTCTTTTTCTGTATCTTCTCCCTCTTCCTCTCTTTTTATTTTTAAAACTCATGCCATTATAGATAGACTTAGAGCTTATTCCATGCTTATGAGTTTAAAGCTTCTAACACTCTAAACTTTAGTAGGATTTCATGAGGTCTCTTAAACATAGAGCCACAGTTACTGTCTGTGCTTCCAAGAGAAAAGTTTACAAGTTAGAAAGAAGTGGACTGTGAGTGAATCTAAATTTTTCCACCTGTAAGTAAGCTACTGCTATTAATTTACAGCTTAAAACTATTTGCAAGAAAGGAGAAAAAGAATATTAGAATCACGAGATAAACTAGGAATATTATCACATATGTGATTTGTTCATGATATTGATACTATGATATTCATATATTTATACTTTGTTCAGATATTCTCTATTTCCTGAAGAGAAACACTTCCCTAAAATACTTTCATAAGCTTATATATATATATACACATATAAATATATGTGTTACAATTTTAGAAATATGTTACCATTTATTGTATGAATTATGTTTCTCTACAGTTTCTTATTTTTTATGAATATCTGATGATTTCAAAATCACAACAAAATTTAAAAATCATGAACCACTAAGTCTAATAATTATTGCTATATGGCATAGTATCTGTTTTATGCATTGATATACTATTGGGAATAAGTCCTATATTCATAGTCTTAAAATTGAAACTAAATATTCTAAAGTTTTAAAATATTTATATTATAATATTTTATTTATTAGCATGGTTATAACTTCTATCTTAATTGTCTTATTGGTTAGAACCTAATCTTATGATCATCTATAGTGAGAAATATTGAGATTAGAACTGGTAGACCCAGCTAAAAATTAGAATTTTTGTTTATTAAGGAAGAAACATAAATGATGTCCAGAAAAATTTCTTTCATAAAAAATGGAAGACGTGGAAGCTCTGCATTGTGGTGTACACCTGTGATCCCAGCACTGTGAGAGGCTAAAGGATGAGGATAGAAAGTTTCACTCCAGCCTGAGTAACTCAGCCACTTGAGACCCTATCTCAAAAAAGGGGGGTGGTTTGGGATGTAACTCAGTTCAAAAGCCCTGGGTTCAATCACTAATCCCAAGAAAAAGAATATAGTGGAGAGAAATTGAAGATATAAATCCATATTCATATCTAAAAGTTCAGATATATTTAGTAGTAAAGAGCATAATATAGGATTCAACAAGAACAAAAAAAGACTAAATTTGGGAATAGGAAATTTGGAAATAGGAAATTTGGAAATCTGGTAATTTATGAAAGGCAATAGACAGTCTGGATAGAAACAAGGAAAATACAACAGGCACAGCATGAATACTCATTGAGTAAATTAATGAACAATTGAGGGAATAAATAGGAATTATATTATTGTTTTGTCAGTTAAGAATTAAAAGTTCTACAATATAGTTTGGGAATAACTTTATTTATTTATTTATTTATTTATTTATTTATTTATTTATGAATTTGGGTGCCGGGGATCAAACTCAGGACCTTGTGCTTGTGAGGCAGGCTCCATGCCACTGAGCTAAATCCCCAGACCTGGGAATTACTTTATCATTGGATTGCTTATAATTTATACTTAGGAGCCATGTGCATTTTAATATACACATAATCAATTATATAAGTTGCATTAAAATTATTTTTCAAGATTTTAATCTTATCTTTCTAAAACATGATGAAAATGTAATATTACCAAAATCTTAGGGTCACTGTGAACATCACTAATTTAAAAAACATATCTCAATTCCATAAAGTCTTTCTAAAATACAAAAACATTTCTGAAACTTATAGGTATTCCTATTAAAAAGAACACCAACCTCCCACTGTGTAGACCAGTAATAAGGAAAGCATAACTTTAAAAAAATACATGTTAATCTTTGGGATGAGGAAAGTAGCTACTGGCATTAATTATAAGTTCCATGCAGGTCAAGAGCTTAAAAATAAATAAAAGGAATCAGAAGCTAAAGTTGCATAGGAAAGACTCATCTTTCAGTCTCTAGCCGTCCTTAGGAGAAAAGAAGACCACAGACTTTCCTGAGACAGAACGCAAATTCAGCAATTGCAGAAATGACACACTACATCCAATGTTTTAGTTGTGAAGGCACCTGCACGTGCTTAAGAATTCACTGTAACTTTTTAATATAACTTTAAATCAAGGATTGTGATAGCTTCTGATTTGCTCTTGTTACGCAGGATTGTTTTTGGTAATCTGGGTCTGTTTTGGTTCCATATGAATTTTAGGATTATTTTCTCTTATTCTGTGAAAAATACTGTTGATATTATGTTGGAATTATATTAAATCCCTATATCAGTTTTAAATGTATGGACATTTTGCCTATATTGATTCAACCTATTCAGAAACAGGAAATATCTTTCCATTTTTTGATTTTCTCTTTGATCTCCTTTTTAAAAATATTATAGTTCTCATTGTAGAGGTTTTTCACTTTTCTGGTCAGGTTATTCCGAAGTATTTAGTTTTTCTTGATATTCTTTTAGTGGTATTGTTTTCCCAATTTATGTTGTACAATGTGCACTTAGCAGGAAAATAAGATATCAATAAGATAAAATATCAAATATTTAATGAGTGCTTAGACTAAACATCAACATTTTCACACCAGCTGTTTACTTGCTTAAAAAATCCTGGATAATATCAGAAATAAATACTTATGTGAACTACAATGTAAATACAAGGAAAAGTATATCATAGAAATAATCTTTTTTTCATCTGTCATACCCAAGGAAGTCTTCACACATAAAAACTGAATGTTCCATGCACAAGTATTGCTTACACTGACAGCACGTATGTTTTATTTTCATGACCTTTATTAGGACACAGCTGACATCTTTTTGGTTTTCCTGGTCTTGCAGTAGGTCTTTGTGATGTTGCACTTGCCTGTTCACCTGTGAGCTTACCAGCATGTTCCACAATGTTTTTGCGCAGTTCCCTCAGTAGAAATATTTTGTTCTTCTTCTATTGTAAATGGCCTCTTATGAGTTCCAGTTCCAATCCTCTAAGAAAATTTCTCCATGATATTTTGCACTTGTTATTTTCTTTATAAACTGTCAAACTATTCATCCCACACATGTTTAGGATCAAGTAAAACACAACCATTGGCTTTATGTTTTGAATAACATCATAGTTGTTGCATAACTGGTCAACAGCATCTACTCCACCTTTGGTTTTGTTGTAAAGAGTTACTATCTCAGGCTTCAGTTTTGTCAAGATTTCACTGTCAATTTTTCCATCCTTTTGAAATGTTGTTATAAGCAGTATTAGTTTGTTTTTCTTTGGCATATAGGAGGCCAATGTTACATCTTTCTAAAATCTAAAGATTGTACTATAGAATTTCCTGTTTTGACATTGCAACATTTCATGGGAATTATTGCTTTGTTTTTGCATACAGTTCCTACACTGGTCAACTTGTGCTCTGTTAGAAAATGTCACATCAATTAGAAATTGGTAAAACAAATGTTGAATGCTACATTTCTATTAGTTGGGAAATGGGAGCAAAAAGTCTATTCACAACACCATTTGGTTTATTACTATACAAATAAAGACTTGGTGGTTGAGTTCCAGGATAAAATTCTAAACTGGAAGAATATGTCTTTGTACCTACCAGAGCATTTATTTTTATACCATATTTTGAAGGCTTTTTTGGCATATACTGCCTGAAGCTTCAACAACCAGGTTTTTCATGTGCCATTTTACTGAATTGGGCTCTTTCTACAAGAAAAATCAAAGGAAAACTTAAAAAAAAAAAACAAATCCTAAATGCAAGAAACTCTACAATGAGCATTTCATAGGGAAAACTTACCTGTTGCTGCTGTGGAGCTCCTGTACACACCTAGTTGTTCATATGCTAAATGGGTGAATGCACACATGGGTTCCTGTTTTCCTGAGGCACAGCTACTGTAAGCCACACCCAGATTCCATTATGACAAAATAGATGTTTTCAGAACAGAAGAATGGTATGTGTGTATTTCACTTTGCATGATGTTCAGGTATTCATACACAGACACAGACACACACACACAAGTTAAAGGGAGCATTACGTGGGTAAAAATCTTAATTTGACACTTTTGCACAGGTGCACACAACTTGTCATTCATCTTTCCAAGCAGATGAACACAAAGATTGCTCCCTATAGCCCTTAGGTGCAGCTACTGAGATGCACAGCCAGCTACCATTATTCTAAAGTATATAATATCATTAGAAATGTATGGAATGGACTATGGTAACCCACGATAGTGCCCCAACAGTGCATTCATTCTATTATACCTTTTGACATTGTTAACTTCATTGTCTCTTTCTAGAATATCCTTTACAATATTTTGGAGTGCTGGCTTCATGGAAATATCTTATTTTTCTTTTAATTTTAAAAGATAGTTTTTCAGGATATTATCAGTGTGGGTTAGAGAATATTTCCTTTTATGGCTTGAAATACTTCACTGTAAGCTCTCCTGACTTTGTAGTTTTGTGCTGAGAATTCTCTTCTAATTCTAAACACCTTTATAAGTGATTCCTTGCTTTCCTCTAACAGTTCTCAGGATGCTGTTCGTGTGTTGGACTTCTGAGATTTTGAGTATGATCTGTGATAGAGTGGTTCTATTTGGACTGTGGCTATTTGGGTTCTGTAGCCTCATGTATTTGTATGTTATTTTTCCCATATAGGGAGAAGTTTCTGTCATTATTTCAGTAAGTAGGTTCTTTATGCCATTTGTGCTGTCTCTTAAGTTTTTACCAATTCCTATTAATCTTAGATTGCTCTTCTTTGTGTCATTCATCAGCAGTTATATTTATTTTTCATGGTGTCCTATTGTTTTTGATATGTCTATCATTAATTGATCACCAATACCCATTCTGTGTTCTAGTTCTGACATTTTATCTTCACACTGATCACATCTGCTGCCCATACTTTCAATAGAATTTTAAATCTTGTGAATTTATTTTTGGTACCTTTTAATGGGCTCAAATCCTTTTCTATGCTGTCCATTCATGGGTTTTATTATTTTGTTTACCTCACCAGTATTTTATTAGTTTCTTTCTTAGACCCACTAATTGTTTTGTTTATTAGGTCTGTTATCTATGAATTATATAATCTTGATACTCATGCACCTTATTGTCCTTTTATATCTCTCTGTTATCCTTCAAATAATTACACTGTGGGGCTTTTGATTTCTCCCCCACCGTGCCCCTTAGATCAGCTTTGGGGGAGAGGGAAGTTTTGGAGGCATTTTGTTGCCTTGTCTTCTCATATTTTTAATTTTTTGCTTTTCTGTTTGTTTTATAAAAATTATAGGTTAATTCTTAGGTTAATTATAATGGAAAGGTTAATTATATTGGAAATCTTTATGCTAGTATGCAGACTCGTTTAGTTGATGTATACATTTCAAGAATGTCCTCTGAGTGTGGCTAACTAAAGGTTTTGCCTCTATACCAAGACCCAGCCATTTCTGTTTATTTGGGTGGGGAGGTGGCTGTGCATTTTGCCCAGTACTCAGTTCTCTGTTAATGAGCTATAGTAAGATTAGTTACACAAAGGGAATTCAGATATTGGCATACAGAGAAAAACAATTAACAGCAACAACTATGTTACCTTTGCTATACTAATACAATCATCAGGACAAATTGTATCCAAGACAAATTGGATATTGAATTAACCTAAAAATAATAATATATTACCCTTACCCATAGAAAAGAGATCTATAATTATAGGATAAACACTAAGACAAACCAAATATAGACCTATATTAAATATCTACTAAATAGAATAATTTTACATTCACTAAAAATAAAACAGAATTGAACACTATTTGTTTAGAGTTAACTATCTGAAAAGCCTAATGGTTGTATTAATAAAGATAGAGGTGGTGGAGAAGCAAAGAATGAGGAAAATAAAATTTGAAATATTAATTTATGGAAGAAGACAAAGAGGAGAGAAGAATGAAGTAGGTGATCTTACTGAGGAATGAAAAGAAATTAAAAGATAACAATATAAGAAAAAAAGAACAAAAAGAGAAAAAATAGCAATTTAAGGGAAAAAAGCAAAAGCAAGATGGAAAAAAGTTAAAAGGAGGAAGCAAAAAGAGAGAGAGAGACTTTAACTCCAACCTCAAAATATTTTATGAAAGAAAAAGCAAGAGAAAAAATAAGAAAACTGAATCAATTAAAATACCCACCCCAATTTTTTGAATGAGTGGTTTCTTTCCAAGATCTTTGGTCTTGAAATCCAGTAAGACACAATTTTGACTATGAGCTTTTCTTGGAGATAGCACTGTGGGCCAGGTCTTCTATTTCTCCCTGCAGTTATTGACCCTCTGAGCTTACCTTTTCTCCTGGGGTGTTTGTTTCTTCTGTTATCAATTTGGTCCATTGGTTAGTGGCTCTTCTGCCCAGTGTAGAGTGAAATCAAAACACATAATGATCTTGAAATTAGTGGTTGCCCATAGCTGGGGGTGGAATGGGCAAGTTCAGAGTTGGCCAAGGGTGAGTGTCAAGTAGGGGGTATGCTCCTCCTCTATCCATATGAGATCAGGGAGGGGAACACTTCAGTCTGCACAGGGCAAGCTCTTCTTCATAAAATAGCAATCTCTTATTGCTGTTGATTAAAAAACATTATCAATGTTTCAGTTAAGGTAAAGCCTCAGAACAAGATATTTGAGGAAGTTTTGTGTAGCTAAGCAGCAAAAGAGAGGGAAAAGACAAAAACAGTAGATGACATTATCAAAGGTAGATATCAAACAGATATCAAGGTACATCCATTTCCCTACAAATGACTCAAGGTTATCTTTCTTTATAGAAGAGTATTATCCTGTTGTGTATAAATACCATGGAATTTTAAATATTACATGTTTTCTATAATATGAAAAACTCAGACTAAAATAAAAAGCAAAATTAAAAAATAGATAATAGGATGTAGGGAGCTAGATTTTTCTCAAACAGGGAAGGGAATCAAGAGATAGGTGGAGCAGTGAGGAAGGGAAGGGAAAAGGGATGAAGAAAGGAACTAAAGTGTCTTATGTATGTGTACCAACTTCCCACAAGGAATGTAAATATTATGTACTACAAATATATACTGAAAAGAAACAATTTTTAAAAAAGAAACAAAAAGCTAAGTAGACTTAAAAGGGCAAAATTGTGAAAGGATGAAGCAAATGGATCTTACATCAAATCATTAGTAAACCAGAGAAGCTGAACAAAGTGCTTGGATTTAGGTGAGTCAACAGAAGCTAAGAGGCCAGTGAAGAATTACAGGAGAGACACTGATTTACCAAGAATTAAAGATAATAAGATCCCTAGATTAACTCCCAGAAACTCAGACACCCAATAAGTGGGTCTTGTTCTACACAGCCACTTTACTTTCTGTAGAGGTTCCTTGCTTAGAGACCATGACTTGAATTGTGATTACAGGTGACACAAACAGGAATAAGAGAATTCATCAAAGCCAACAAGAATGAGATACCCAAAATTTGATCCGGGTTGGGTTTTAGAGTGCCAGCTGCACAATTTATGCCTCTTGATCTTCTCTCTCCTCTCTTCCACCATAGGCAATTAGAAAATTTCTACAGACCCACGAATACTAACATACTGAGGCTCTGGATAAAATGTGCCAGTCACCAATAAATCACACAATGCTGATGTGCATCAACCAACAAATCCAATCCCATGCTTTCAAAATCCAGTCACATTCTCTAGAGTTTCATTGTCTAAATGTGAATGTTTAAGCAAGAGATTTATGAGATTTTTGAAGATAACTCCTGTGGCTTACAGTAAGGATTACTTATTTAAAAACTCATACTGTCTTCATTTCCTTTCCCTTTTATATAAAACAGAAGTTTCCTAGGAAACCTTTGTGCTCAGGCCATGCGACTACTTTATTCTGAATTTTCTGAGTGATGCTTCAGGAAATTTTTTTTCATTTCATATCTCCTTCAATATTTAAAGTCTGACTTTTTCTTCTATCTTCTTGCTTCTAATGCAGATATAATGCCTGGATCTTCTAAAGCTATGTTGAGACCATGTGAAATGAAGACAAATAGGGATTACTTGTAAGTAAGACAAAGGAGTTTGGTATCTTTGGTACATTTTGAGGAACTGCAATGCTCTTTTTTAAGGTGAGAAAGTGGCTACATTTTTAATATAAAATTAGAGATTTATTTTCTTATCATTTTAATATAAATGTTTAAACATACAGTCAATTTGAGCTTTACAGTGACTTCATGCATACCTTCCTTCTGGGTTTTATTATTTATACTTTATTACACTTGACTTACAACACACCTAGCTGTCTTTGCCCCATGTCAATCAAATCTCTATAAATAGCTACACTGTGTCAACCCAGAAATTTTCTTCACACCTTATCTCAGTCAATACCTTCCCATTCTCCTCCTACTGAAAAGGCAGCCCCTTTCTAATGTTTTTCCATAGATAAATTTACTTGAGCCTAGACTTTCAAATAATTGGTTAACATATAATGTATTCTTCCTGGGTAGTTTCTTGTTAACTTATATAGTTTGTAATACTCTCATGATTAAACACATTTTCATGTGCTATGGGCCATTGCAATATCTTCCTTTGGAAAGTGTTCATTATTTTGTATTTCTATTTGTTTTTTTCTCCTTAATATTAAATTGTATGAGCTTGTATATTTTATGGATCACAGTCCTTTGTCAGATATGTGTTTTTTGCACATTTTCTTCAAGTTTGTGGCTTCCTTATTTTTTTCCTTATGGTGCCATTTGACAAATAGACATTTTTTAACTGTTGTTGAAGAATAATGAAAAACACTTTTCTTTTATAATTACTTTTGTTTGTAAACTCTCTAGGAAATGTTTTCTCATCCTCTATTAACATTCTCTAATTTTTCTTTTTAAAGTTTTATACTCTGGGCTTTTATATTTAGCTCTATAATATATCTCCTAAAAATGTTCACACACCATATGATGCAGAATCAATGTTTGTTTTTCCTATATATATATCCAGGTATTCTAGAACCATTTATGGAAAAGATTCTTCTTTTCCCAGTGGATTGACTTGGCTGCTTGGTAAAATATTAAATAATTACACAAGTGTGAGTTATCTTTGAGCTTTTTTTTTTTTTCATAGTCTATTTGTCAGTTGTTAAGCCAATAGCACACTACCTTGACATAGTTAGTTTATAGAAAATATTTATATGAAGCACAAGCCATCCAAACTTCTTTTTGAGCATACTTTAGATAGTCTGGATTCTTTGCATTGTTAATAAGATTTAAAATATCAGCTTTTACTTAAATTTTACTTAAAATTGCTATTACATTGCATGTAAAGAAAATTTTGGGAGAATTATGACATTAAAAATGAAACTTCTAAGCTATGAATATATAGAGATACAGGAATGCATATATAGGAATATATATATATATATCTCCAAATATTCAGGTCTTAATTTTCTCATCAATATTATGTAGTTTTCAATGTAGAATTATTATCTAAATGTTTTATTTTATTTAAAATTTTGAAATTTATATTGTGGTGCATTTTGGTTTTGAATATTTTACTTTCTGATTTTTGTTGTCCGCATAGAAAGATACCTATTTTTCCTACCAATATTGTCCACTATGTTGGAAGAAGCAATTCTCCATGGACTCTAAACATCCCTGCATGATTTTTTTTTTTTTTGAATATGGGAAGAATAAAAGGACTTGATCATTCTCTGTTTCAATTTGTCCTCAGGATTATGTTTGACAGCAAGCTTTGACTCAAGTATTAAGCAACCTCAGATCAAATATCTTTATGATACTTATTACTTTTGACTGAGAAATTCTTTTCAAACTATACATCTTAGCTTTTTCATCAAGGAAGCTATTACCGAAAACAAGAGTATTTATGTGAGAGACTTAAGTAGCAATTGAGTGTAAAAATGTAGGGTAATAATTAACAAATGATAGATTATTATTTTTTAAGCAAAATATAGTAATGTCTGACCTAATCAAGACAACTGGGATAACCAAGTCAGGTATATTTTTATCTGTAAGAGTTGCTGTGTGTTACTTAAATTAATTGATCATAAAATAGGAGTTATACATTTTAGGTAAAACTCTAATATTCTAACCAGTATCTATAAAGTTTCAGTTTTATATTCATGCTATATTGAAATCCAAATTGTTTCAAAAAAGTGACATAAAGTGACCCTTTGAGGCATTTTATCATTATATGGTTTTCACCAGAGAGAAGGAAGAATTTGCAAATGAACTTTGGCTGTCCTCTTCTATGCTTTTCTTGTCCTCCTCTGTGTTTTTCCATTTCTGATCTTTTACTAGCTTATAGTAAGCTAACTGCCTCTGGGTGAAATTCATGGACTTTTGAACAGCAATAACCAAATCAACTTAGAATTTAGCTTGAACTATAAAAGGCATGCACAGGTTTTATTTTTTTGGCTTTTGGGGTTTTTCTCTTTGGCTACAAAAAAATTCTTTTAGATAAAGTCAGATCCCTGAAAATTAGGCCAAAATAATCAAAAGGACCCCAAATCATGGCATGCTTGGGAGTTCCTGGATATTTGAAAAGAAGCTTAAAAAGTATTTCACAGTTTCATCACTTTAATTTTCATGTTTTGGTTCATTACTTAGACAAAAATGATGAAAAAATCTAAGGGAGTTAGAACATACTTAGAAGAGTCACCTGCTTTCAGAGACGTTTGTTAGGAGAAAAATCACCCTTTCTCATGATAATCCTGAAATTTTTTTCTAGTGCTCAATATCCAGATTTGCATAGCTCTTATAGGAAGCTGAGTAGAGTGTTAGTTGGAATGTATTAAGCTGGAACTAGCAAGCCAAGCAAAGCATTACTCTGCATTCTACAAACTTCCTAAATGACATATGATATTGTGACTTGAAAATTATAGGGAAGCATAAATAATGGCTAAAGTTAAATTACAGTTCATATTTAGAGTCATAATGTACAGTAGAAGAGTAATAAATTGTATAACTATATATTAAGTCTTCAGCGTTAATATCAAAATTTTTATTGAAATATTAAAGATTGTACAACTTTAGTTACCCATAAAAATGAAATTTGAAATACCAAAATTAAAAGCCCATAAATTTTGCTTGGCTTGAATACAATTTTCAGATGTTCTTATTAGGGAAAAACTTTACTTTGTGTTGTATGCTTTCAAGTTCATGTTGGGGTCCTGAAATTATTATTTGCAAATTACTTCTGTAAGTATTTAGATGGTAGCTATAACTGTTCAAATAAGGGTTACAGGAAGAGTGACCAAAATATTAAAAGTACCCATATTCAGATATAGTTCAAGGAAGTTTATAAAAAATATTTTATTCTTCTCAAGAAACTTGCAGATCTTCTATATCCCCACTTGATAAAGAAGAAAAATATATTCTTAAGTATGTAATGCCTAAGGTCACAATTCCAAGGGCCACATCCTTTTCACTGAACCATAAAAGGTAATAATGACAAATTTGTTTCTCACTATCCTGGGTCAAATTATTTTCTTTAGTACATATGCCTTCTCTAGACAAGGTCAGTCTTTTATCATCATAAAAGTATTTCCTATTCTGTCTCTTTCAAACTCAGTTGAAAAAAATTTCTTTATAAAACATATCAGTTTAGAATAAAAAAGGAGAATAAATAAATAAAATTCTAAGCCAAACAAAAACCCCTCTGTGTACTTAGAATTTTATATTGTGGGTGTTATACACTATATGTTAATAGTACAATGCATTGTAGAGCTTTCTGAATCAATTCACAGAACTGGGATAGGGGCCGTGAACTAGTATAACTCTTTCCCATTTATTGTCCTATACCCAAACCCTCTATATTTATATACATATTCAGAAAATAATGGTGAAGCTATAATTTATTAAAGTATTTAGCCTAGCTTGAAGTACATATGGTTGCTGGCTATTAGAGTGGTGTGATCTGAAGTTCATTTAAATGCCCACCTGAGGCCAAATATTTCCTTTATGATGTGTGTTATTGCCTGAATATTTTACAGGATCTTATGATTAAAAATACATTGTAGAAATCTCACTAGGTAAAATCCCAAGAATGGTGTATGGATTCAGGTTAAATAAAGATGAAGGTAAAGAGACAGAAGGAGCAACAAAGAATATTCAATTCAAATTTGCAAAATTTTATTTAAAGCCAAATGCACTAACAGTTGTTAGTGATTGTAAGACAAATGGTCTTTTACTTCAGTGAAGATAGCATTTCACTACTGAACATGTTTCAAGTCTCTTTCTACTTGGAGGATAAAATAAAACCAATGAACTTCAGTTTAAATCTATATTTGATATTTACTTTCTGGTTGAGTTTAAATTACATAACCTGCATGAGCCTCAGGTTTGTTTGTTTTCCCTGCCTAACTTGTGGAGAACATAGACTACTTCATAGAGGTTCTGTGTTAACTAAATGAGAAAATATATGTAAAACACTTAAAGTATCCCCAGGAATTAATAAACATTTCTTCCAGTACTAGATTAAACATACATCAGGGGCTGTCTGACATTGGTTTAGTTTGTCTTCAAAAAATATATATACATCTCTGTTCTAAATTCCATGTTAGGATTTTAAAACACTGGAATTGTTTTTCTCTAGATATTTTCAAAGAGTATACAGAGCTCCTTGCTGTTGCATAGAGAAAAAAATAAAAATTAACCCTATATATGTACCAGCCAGCACTATTAGTGTGAGACTGATTTACCCTATTGTATCCTTTGTCCTAACTCTGTTTAACTGAAATAGCTCTTTTGACTCCTCTCATTAAAAAAGCTAGTATTAGTTCACATTCTCTGATCTGATTTCAATAGGTAGGTATATTTTGGGTTGTCTATGTGACCTGCTCCCATTTCTTCTTCTAAGAAATTTTCCAAGAGAGAGAATATCTTACCAACTCAGCAATCAGTCTCACCAGGATCCAAAAGATCCATATAATGGAGGACTCATATTAGTGGCATTCCTCATGTCTGATGCAATTAGATGCTAGATATTATATGAAAATTTCCACAGCAGGGAATCTCTAAGGCATTACATTGGCTGGTAAGGGTACACTGTAATTTATGGCTTCTGCTTTCAGGCAGAAAATACTACTAACTGAAATCATTGCTTTGGTAATTATGTTGTTAGATCTTGATGACACTTAACTTTGGCATTCTGATAGAGGTAGAATAATTATAATTCCTCTTCATTTCTATCTTTGATAAGAAGGTAGACAGATATACTTTAAAAGAAAGAGATTATTAGAATAGGTTTGAGTTTTAAAGTAATCTCACACATTTTCCTGTTAATTAACTAGTAAGTGCTAACGAAGTTATAGAAATATGTTTTAAAGGTGATTGCTGTCTATTTTAGTTTCTTTTATGTTAAGAAATTATTCATGAATGGTGCACAGGTTCCAGCCAGAGGCCTGCTGGGACAACAGCACAGAATGGGGATCCAGAAAGCCATCATTCTGAGCCCAGGAATTGATGTAGTGGTGAGCAGCAGAGAGAGGGCCTCTCTGAGGCTTGTTGAGAACTGAAGCCCACTGGGAGAGCAAAAAGTCACCTCAATAAAGGTGCAGCAGACTGCAATGGTTGGTGAGTAGTTGGGATCAACACTACCAGAACCAGACTTGTTGCAGGGAAAGGATGGCTCAAACCTGCAGTAGAACCATGGAGAGTTCAAACCCTAAGGAGGTCAGGGAGCTCAATTCCAGTCTCACAGCCAGAAACCAGCCTGAACTTCAGTGGACCATGTCTGGCTCCACTAAGAAGAGTCAACACAGATCTGCACATTACCCACCATTGTCCACCAGGGACAACAGAGACACGCCTTGAAGGGGACATTTTTTTCTTCTTTTCTCCTTCTTCATTTCTCACCTTTCTTGTTCCTGTTCTTGTCTTTTTTTTCTCAATTGTTTTTATTTTTACAGAAGCAGCAATACAGTTTCTGTTCTTTCTGTTGTTGTTAGTTCTGTTCTTGTTTTTCTTCTCTCCTTCTCTCTTTTCCTTCTGTCTTTATCAGTTTCCCAAAGTTCACATGATCTTCCTGTGTCCTCTAACCTTACTTCTAACCTTTTCCTCTCCTTTTATTTCTCTATCTCCACACCCCAATTCTTTCTATATCTCCCCAGAGGGCAAATTCACTATATTGAAGAGTTTATTTACTGAAAATGTATTTCTGGTTGGTTCTAGATTTTGATATATTAGCACAAGTCTGGGTCAGGTGGTCAAAGGTGGTAGATGAAGAGTTACCACAGTTTGTCATTTTCTAGGCTGCATTTGATCCTATTGTTGATTCTGATTGTATTACTTTGGCCACAATGACGTGATTGTTCTAGTCAGTTGTCCTTCCTGGTACACTAACACTGAGATTGCCTAAAGGCCATGACAGACTCAAAATCCAGAGTCCAACTAAAACTGGAAGACAATCCAAGAAGTAGCCATTCCCTAAGGATTCTAAATACTAGCAAAAAATATTTTGCAATAAGCAATTTACAGCCAGCAACTCAGGAATTAAACCAAAAACATCATCAACAACAACAACAAATAGAAATGAGATCATCTAAACAAGACAGTAAAAACAGTACTGTCCCATAATGCCCCATGCTTATCAGAGAGTAAGCAAATGTCCAGTATTAAGGAAGCTTCAGAAGTTTCTTAAAGGCTTCATAATTTTATTATTTTAATAACAATGCCATGGATTAAAGGCAATCTAGTAATAATTTGTCATTTCCATGACTTCTATTAAATTGCCTTCAATTATATTTTCCTATTTTAGTTTATGGGGAGAAATAGAAAAAAAATTTAATAGCCTTAACAATAGTTACATTTTTTTTACAAAAATAGTAGCTCAATTAGTGTTTAAGAAACATCACCAGAAAGTCTACTGTAAGTCAGGTGCAGAGCAAAGCACTCAGTACATAGAGTAAGTCCCAGGAGTTAATATGGATGAGCTTACAGGTAAATGAATGGGGAATGACAGTCAGGTATAATTACAGTGGAAGGCAATGTGAATTCTACAACACACAAAACAAATTTCAATATCAGAAAAGATATTCCATTAAAAGGTACCATTCTAGCTCACTTTTTTTTTTTTTTTTTTGGACCGGGGATCGAACTCGGGACCTTGCGCTTGTGAGGCAGGCACTGGAAACACTGAGCTAAATCCCCGGCCCTTAGCTCACTTTTGAAGAACTGGATTTTCCTAGGCAATTTTAGAAAACATTTTCTGAGTGCCTGATACATGTTTAGACTCAGTCATATGTAATTAAGAGTAAAAATGTTAAGGAAGATAATATTCTTGTGTTTCTTACATTTGTATTTACAAGTGGGAAAGGTAAATAAATGTGTAATATAAATATAAATATAACTTGCTATTATTGTTAAAAGCTAACAGACAGCAAGTTTGTTTTTTGTTTTCTTGTTTTGTTTTTTGGGGGGTTTTTTTGGGGGGGGTACCGGGGATCGAACTCCAGACCTTGTGCTTGCTTGCGAGGCAGGTGCCAGAACCACTGATATAAATTCCTGGCCCCAGACAGCAAGTTTTGATGCCATCAAGTAGTCATGTTCCCCAAACAAAAAGAGGATAACCTGTGAATTTTGTAAAGTGATAGAGCCTGCAGTTTTAGGAATGTAGGTAGCCAGGAATGCTGCAGGTGAGAGTGTAGGGGAGGTTTTGTGAATAGATTTTTGAAGAAAATCTGTGTCTTTATCTCGATGGTTATGATAAGTCAATCTAGAGCCATGGAAATCTAGTGAAAAGTGATGATAGTAGTAATAGAATCTTAGGATTCCTCCTTATACTCTGTCAACAGTCACCAGTTATATTTATTTACTGAAATAGAAATATCAAAAAAGTTTTATCACTAACGAGTTCATTTATGTGTTCTGGGCAAGGTGTTCATTTAAAAGGCAGTAAAAAATGCTTCCATTCTCCTGAGGTAAACACGTCTTCCTGGGTAATCACTGCTGATTATGGGAATTTATAATAATGACAACAAATAAAGAGCTGAAATCCATTAAGGTAATTAGACATTGTATTAAAAGTGATATTCTGAAATTGAGATTCCATTCTGATGCCACTCTGACTGTTCTTAAAAAGAAAAATTATACAGTGCTTACAATTATAAAAGATGTCATATCATACCCTCTTAATCTATAAGTAATTTAAGTGTTATTAGAATTCCTGGGTGGTGACAGTTGCCAATCAAATAATATGCATCCTAACTGAAAATCATGACTACCACTATCTGTGCCTACAAGTTTTGCCTTTCTAATATAACATATTAGTCACTGAAGGATCATAGATTGACATTCTGAGGAAAGAATTTGAAAAGCATGTTTTACAAATCAAAATCACTCATTGTAGGATTCAATGAGTAAGAGTTGTAATGTATAAAAATTTCTTTATCTATTTTAACAGATAGCTATATAATAACTAATGACATTCTTATCCATGTCAATTAGCAAAATTGTATTGTTATGGCTTTTAAACAACATGCTAGAATTTAAATATATTGGTATATAATCAAGTTGAACAATAATCAAAATGTCTTACAATGGAGAGAAATTATAGTTAAGGTGCATCCATGACAGTAACAACAGATTTCTGTAATTTTTTCTTTCAGAAATATTAAATAATCTCATAAGATGAAAAATTAATATTTTCATCACATACATGATGCTGTTTTGAAATATGCATACTGTGGAATGGCTAAACTGTTCTAACGTAAGAATGACCAAAAATACCTTTATAAAGCTTATTATTACTAATTTAAGAAGACATGTACTCTTCTACACCTAATTTTATTTCTACTCTTAGCTCAGAAATTTCTAGTAGATATGTGTTTTACTAACAAAATCCAACTCTTGAGGCCATGACCCTAATAAATGCACTAGTCTGAAAAGGAGTAAGGAATGTAGAATATCAAAATTATAATAGCAAAACTGGACTAATTTTTATATGTAGAAAATGTTTTTAAACATCACCTTATATTTTAGTAAAAAGAAATTCAATTGGTAGATATGTATATGCCTCAAGTTAAATTTTACAGTTTCTAAATTTAAACAGATTTTTGCATCTGCTTTTAGGCTTATATATAGCCAGTTCAAAATGAATGGATATCTTAAACAAGTTTATGAGTATTGATATTTTCTGAAAGACATTATTATATATAATCTATCTTCACATTTGTAAAGTTAGATATAAAAACTGTTTGAGCCTGCATTTTAGATTTCAACACTAGCTCCTCTAGTTTCCAAAATGAATAATACTCACTAACAAATATTTTAAATTTGGGAAGTCACTACTTTCCTTTTATGATTTTATTTCTTTTGCTTTGTACATTTTTTGTTTTGTAGGAAAAAAAAAACATTTACTTCAATCATATGGGCACCTGAAAGGTACAGCAAATTGTTTGCCATTTTTTACAGTGTTTTCCTCCTTAGTTAATATAAAATTAATTTAATGTCTAACTCATTTTAAGTTTCATTAGAAGCAGGTTTGATACTTTGTCTTAAGTTTCAAAACCATTTCTTTATGGATATTTATCTTGGTGAGACAAAATGAGGGATTTGTGAGGACAATTCTCAATTTGACTTTGCTTGTTAAATCACTACGGAGAGGTCAAAATAATGTGCTGAACCAAGATCTATAGCTGAAGCACTATAGGTTCACTGAAGACTCCATTCCCAAGACCCAAATATACAATGCTTACCAAGACAAAGGCTGAATCCAAACACAGAATGGCTCTCACCTCTAATAACCAGGCTCATTGTGTCAACTCTTAGTTACAGCAGTCTGTTGTTGGGAGAAGGGCAGAAGCCTTTGAGAGAAATCTTCCTCTGAAGAGGATCTAAGGATAAGGGTTGAGCAGAAAGTGAGATAAACTCTTTGATAAACCTGTTTTCTATCTAAATACAAAGTATATTAGCCAAATTTGAAGTCAGAAATACACTGACAGTCACAAAATTAATGATAAAATTGAAACTTGAAACTAACCTCAACTCCTGAATAGACTCAACGTTCCACCATACAACCTTGGCACCAGTAGAAATATGAGTATTTCTACACAAAAAATAAATATATCAGTGTATCTCAAGGTCTTCTTTGTAGAACAAAATGCTCAGAACAGCTATATAAAACATACTAAGAAAAGAAAAACAACACAAGTGATGAATCAATCAAGGGATCCAGATTCTGAGGAAAAAAAAAATATCCTAAAATTGTAGTGAAAAAGGAAAACATATATATAGTTAAAGTTCTAATTTTAGAAGAAAAATAGATATTATAAAGGCAAGTCAAATGGATAAATAATTGGAAAACATGAATGATGTAAGAGTACCTCTGATATGTTATCAGTAGACTCAAGAGAGCAAAGAAAAAAAGCAATGAAGTTAGTAGAAATTCTCAAGCTAACTCTGCCAAAAGGAAAGATAAACTTTAGTCAATTGTAGGAAAACTGACACACTTTGAGACCATAATGTTAAGTGAAATAAATCAGACACACAAGCTTAACTATTAAGTGATTTCTCTTATATGAAAAACTCAGAGTAAAAATAAAGAGCAAAATAAAAGATAGGTAATAAAAAGTAAGCAGATAGATTTTTCTCAAAGGATGAGGGCATTGAGAGGTGAAGGGAGATAGGAGGGAGAGAAAGGGAAAGGATGAAAAAAAAGGGAATTGGAATGTGTTAAGTACATGTACCAACTCTACACAAAAAATGTAAACATGACTGACTACACACATGTACTAATAAACCGAAATAAAAAATAAAAATGAAAGGGTAAAATACGACACAAAAAACAAAACATAGCATCTACAGACTATGGAAAATTATCTAATTTCCAAACATGTTTATAAGAGGAATCCAAGAAGAAGAGAACAGATACATGGAGCAAAATACATACTTGAAGAAATAATGGCCAATAATTTTGAAAATTATGGACAGGCATAAAACTACAGATGAAGAATTTGAAAGAAGAACACCAAACAGAATAAATAATACATAGAATAACAAAGCTAAACATGTTATAGTTAAAAGGCTATACACCAAAAACATTGAGAAATATCATGAAGTCATTCACTGGGGAAAATACATAAGAATAGATAAAAGTTATAGCTACTATTTTGTCAGAATTGATGGAATACAGAGAACACTGGAGTAATACATTTAATATGCTGAAAGAAAAGAACAGTCAAATCAGAATTACACTTACATTGAAAATATTTCTCACAAAACAAAAGTTAAATATGTTCTAAGGCTAATAAAAACTGAAAGAATTTATTTAATAGGATTCCTGCCCTACAAGGAAGTTAAAGAAAATTCTTTAGGAATCTGAGCTCAAACATTAATTTAATTTCAAACAAAGAACACTCGAAATGAAAGTAAACATGAAATTGCATTTTTGATATTTTTAATTTCTCTAAATAAAATGAGAATCCAAGATCAAAATAGTACTAATGCAATTTATTTATAACACATTTAAAGGTAAAAGATATGTCAAAAAATAAATTTTAAAACATTTAAATGTAGCACAAAAGATGAGAGGAAGAATTTTCTTTTACATCAATATATAGTGTTTATAGGTATGAGAATATACCTCAGTGTTGAACACCTGCTTTGCATGTGTGAGACCCTGCATTTTAACCCTAGAAATACACACAGACACACACACACACATACACACACAGAGTTATGGTTATCTTTTTACACTAAAGCAAGTAATATGAATGTACAGAGGGAAGTTTCAAACACAACTTCCTTCAGAGATGTATCTTATGGAAAGTAATAACTGATTTTAGTAGTTTGCAAAATATAGATTTTTTTATTTTGATCAGGTGATTAGTTCTTATTATCAGTCTTATGTAAATATAATTGCTTTAGCACTCACAACAGTCAGTATAATCAATTCTTTAAGAATTACCAAAAGGGAGCTGGGGATTTAGCTCAGTGGTTTCGTAGTCCCGAGTTTGATCCCTGGTACTGAAAAAAAAAAAAGAATTATCAAAAGATTTATTTTAAGATTCAACGTTTGGATAGAGTCAGCAATAATCTGGCTAATAGGAACCCAGAGTTCATAACCCAAATATGATGGTAACCAAGATTGTGGTATAAGGCAGGTCATTTAACCTATTTGGTGTTCATGTTCGGTGTTCAGATGAGAGTATCTGAATCAGAATATCTCACATGTAGCTAAAATTCTGTAATACATAAATATAGATTGCAATTGTTATCTATAGTAAAATAGAAGTCAAAATAGGAATTTTTCACATCAATTTTCAAGGCTAAATTATTTTGAAGAAGGTAACTAGAAACTTCCTAAAAAGAGTAAAGAGATCTGTGCAACAAATTATTGGGATGTAAATCAACAGAATTAATTCTCATTTAAAAATACACATGCTTCCGGTTTTCATAGAATATCACAGTTTACCTATGAACCTGTCAGAGAGAAACACACAGCTACTTTGTGATTTAGATTGCACAAGCGTTCCTCATTGCAGAAAGGATCTTTTGGGTATAACAGTATATTTGTTCAAAGATATTCTAACTTATGCTAGGAAAATATTTGAGTTCTTTGGAAAAAATTGTTAAAGAATCTATCATTGCAAAAGCACTTCCTCACAATGAAGAGTGTTAATTATGGAGCACTCAAAAAGCTATTTCAAGTTTTACGAAGAAAGCACTGCATTATTTTCTGATACAAGATCTACAGAGACACGTGCACAGCATCCAACAATTTACTCTCATGCATCCAATGCAAAGAACTACTCACTGTAGCTTATCACTGTACCTCTCCAGAATATTTCTTATCTGTGCCACTGTGTTTGTTGTCTTTGAGGGGCACACATTATATCTTGAATGGTTTCTCATGATAGCCTTCCCCAATTCAACAAATGCTTACTGTATGCTATGTATTAAGAAAGTTTCTAGGGTCTCAGTATACAATTGTTACCAGAAAAAGGGAATAAGGCTTTTTTTTCTCTTTTAATACTAGAAAGGAGAAACAGAGTAAAATGATTAAATTTTAAAATTCAGGTAAAGATCAAGTTCTAAGGAGAAATATAGCCAAAATTAGCAGATGAGAGATCATTTTATCTGAGTACTGAACAATAAGGACAGGACTCTTCAAAATCTGTGTTAAGGACACTCCAGAAAGAAAAAGTAATGTTCTTAGGGATCAAAAATCATGATGGGAGACACATCATGATAGGAGAGATTTAAGACAGTAGCCTGGGACAGACCACACAGTCCCTGATGGATTAGAGTACAAGGGATTTTACCTGAAGGATTATAGGAAAACTTTGAATAATTTAAGTGGAAAATTATGACATTTTTAAAAAAGTGCACATCACTTGAAGGATGAATCACCAATGTTAGAAACCTTCTTTTGAAGAAATAATAAAGAAAATTTGAATACATAGAAGAGTGGCTTTCTTTAACAAAAATAATGCAGAGAAAAAAAAACTGCTACAAAAACAGTTGTCCAAAATGCAAAAAAAAAAAAAAAAAAAAAAAATCATCAGTATACTGACATAAATATGCCAAAAGAATCATATTCTGAAATGAAATCTTCATGTGTTTTTTTCTAATAAAATTTTCTGTTCAGAAAACTGTTATATATATATAAATATAAAATGTCAACCAAATAGTTCTGTATATATTTCCATATGCTATTTAAATGTGTCATGATATTAAGATAATTCTTCTCATTTCAATAAATACAATGTTTTCCATTTGTTACTTTTTGTGTGTTTGAATGCCAATAAAAAATCACAAATTTCAAAAGCTAAATAATAATATATCAAGGAATGATCCAAGTTGGGAAAAAAGTATTTGAAAAGAAGATAAAAATCTCTGTGTTATTTTCATTGGTATTTCATAAAGTGGATGCTCCCTTATGTGAACAAAATGCAAGATATTCTTACCTAGGGAGCTATAGCACTGAAATTCTTGCATTAGCACTGAGGAGGGGAACAAATATAAGTGATTGGTAGGATGGAGCAAATTCCTGAGCTGGCTTCTGATTTGCTGGTATGAGGCAATATTGGACTTACACTCTGCTTTCCTTCCAACATTGCTTTTTCTCTACATAGCATAGAACCATTATTAGTGGCCTGGCAGCTGCTGAGTACATCTCTCCAAATTATACATTTGGGGACTAAGGAAATGACTATAGAGCAGAGCTAGAGACCCACTGCATGCAATGTGACTTGAAATAGGACCAGTCCTTCATAATCACTTGGCCTCCATATGTCACTGGTTGAACACTGCACCCACAAGCATGAATTTCCCAGGACCTCAATTCTGAGCGTGTTCTCTCAGCCAGAGTATATAACCATGTACAGAAAAGCAATAAACAGCTGTAGTAAAAAGTTGCTGACATGCGTGAGAGGACCAAGTGCTCTCTTTTACAAAAATCTTAGTTATTTCATGAACGTTTACATGGAAGTGATACTAAATTTTATTTGGATTTATATTGAAAAGAGTAATTGTTATCGTATATTATTATCACTGTTTATTTAAATATTTCAGCTACATTAAATCAATTAAGATCCACTGAAGTAGGCGGAGTTACCTACTATCAAAATGACAGGTTCTATTCCTATGGTTAGTTAGTAAGCAGCCAAGCAAAAACTTGAGTCCAGATATGCATGTCTACACATCAGGCTATCTCAAGTGAAAATCATGTGTAATTGTTTCCATTGTGTTAAACTAAATCATGAAAAAATGAAGACTAAATCTATAATAATCCTGAATTTCATAAATTAACCTGGAACTAATTAAAATATGCCTAGGATTCAAATGATAATTTAATTTCCAAAAAACTTATTTAACTGGTGGTTAAAAACTGAAAAATAAAATGGATATAGAGATGAAAGATACAAGTGTTCTAACTCAGAGTTCTATCCAGTTACCTCTTAAACTATAAAATAATTTTATAGTATGCCAAAGAATAAAACCCCTAGGAAATATCCAACATAAGTCTAGATGAGAGGGTGTATTTGTTTAAAATAATATCAAGAGATAATAGAAATAAACATAATCCTTTTATTCAAAGAACCTTGCTCCAAATTGAGGACAGAGCCTGTAGAATATAAATTGGCACATGATGATCCACAGTTAGAAAGCCAGATGAAGAAAGATGTTGGATGTATATATACTGAGACATAGAAATATCTGGGTAAATATAAACAGCATATACACAAAGCAACACATATGGCTATCAGAAGAATGCTTAACTAAATGATACGGAAAGAGGGAATTCAGTAAATATGTGATTGATTCTGCAGTTGAGAAACCAGCTTCTGTGCTCTTCCAAACTGAATTCATTAGCTCTTCATTTTGCTTCCTCAAAGTTGATAAAAGCACCTATTGGTTCATCTTTGCTCAAAGTGGACCAAATATGAAGAAATAAAATAATGATAAAATAAACCAAATAAGAACCACTATTTATAATTTGGGGGCTCGGAGTCCAGAGGAGACCTCCAGATCGGCATGCCATGGCTCCCAGGCAGGAGGAGGTTTCTGGATAGGTGTGCTGCAGCTCCCAGTGTAGAGGAAGCTTCCAGGTAGGCATGTCACAGCTTGGAGCCCAGAGAAGACCTCCCAATCAGTGTTTCATGGCTCCCAGGCAGGAGGAGGTTTCCGGGTAGGTGTTCTGTGGCTCCCAGCACAGAGGAGGTGAGCCACGCGGGTGCCAGGAACACACACACACCCTACCCAACCCCACCCCTGTGTGAAAATGAGAAGACAGGTAAACAGGCCACAGAACCAGACTTCCAGATCACTTACAGCAACCCCAAAAGGGAAACAAGATGGAACACTCTGATACTGAACCATGTGGACTCCATGAACTACCAACAAAAGAGGATCTGGAAAATGCAATCAGAAATAATTTCTCACATAACAGCAAAGATTGTGCCCATAGTGCAAGACATGATTAATAAATCTAGAGAGGACACAGATAAAAAAATAGAGGAGCTGAGGAATATGATGGAATGCCAACATAGGAAACAAATTGAATTCATAAAAGAGATGCAAACAGATTTCCAGGAGATAAAAACTCGTTTGAAAGTCTGGGCAGCAGAATGAGCCAATGTGAAGACAGAATTTCAGATATAGAAGATAAGATTGCAATTAGTGACCAGGAAAAGAAAAAATTCTTTAAAATTTTAAGAGATCATGAGAAATCAATCCAGCAGCAGCTAGATGGTGCAAAGAAAAATAATATAAGACTGATTGGAGTCAATGAAGAAACAGGAGAGTGCAGATGATGAAAAAAAACTGTTTACAGAAGTGATGGCAGAAAACTTTCCAATTGAGGGGAAAAATTTGACATACAGATAAGTGAGGTGTATAGGACTCCAACTAGCCTTGATCAAAAAAAATCTACACATAGGCATATAATTGTTAAGATTCCAGAAACTCAACTGAAGAACAAAATTCTACAAGTAGTTAGAGAAAAGAAACAAATCACATACAAAGGAAAGCCCATCAGAATCACAGCAGACTTCTCAGTGCAAACCCTCAAGGCAAGAAGATCTTGGAGTGATCTTTCAAGCCCTAAAGGAAAACAACCTCCAACCCAGATTGATGTACCCTGCAAAACTATCTTTGAAAATTGATGGTGAAATAAGATACTTTCATGACAAAGAGCACCTTAGGAACTTCATGAATAGCAAACCAGCACTCCAAAAAATTTTAGACAAAATCCTAGGAAAAGACAACGAGGATCACAAACCCAGGAAGCCCAGCAGAATGAATCCACCAGGCATGACAAGAAATTAAAAGCAAAGGGGGAGGATCAAACAAAAAGAAAAAGTCATGACAATGATACCTCAGTATGTATCAGTTATAACCATCAATGTTAATGGTCTCAATTCACCAATCAAAAGAAATAGACTGGCAGAATAGGTCAAGAAACAAGATCCAACAATATGTTGCATACAAAAACACACTTAATTCAAACAGAAATTCATAAACTGAAAGTTAAAGGGTGGAAAACAATACTCCATGTAACAGGAACCTGAGAAAAACCAGGAGTAGCTATCCTCTTTGCAGAATAAGTGGATTTCAAGCCCAAACTGATTAAGAGAGACAAAGAAGGACACTATATCCCAAAAGCATTCCTGGAAGCAAACATCACCTTGATCCCCAAAGCAGAGAAAGACCCAACTGAAAAAGATAACTATAGGCCAATCTCACTAATGAACATAGATGCAAAAATCCTTAATAAGATACTGGCAAACAGAATGCAGAAGATCATCAAGAAGATCATATACCCTGACCAAGTGGTATCCATCCCAGAGATGCAAGGATGGTTCAACATGTGCAAATCAACCAATATAATATGCTATATCAATAGAGCCAGGGACAAAAACCATATGATCATCTCAATAGACGTGGAAAAAGCATTTGACAAAATCTAACATGCATTTATGATAAAAACCCTACAAAAAAATCAGAATAGATGGTCTCTACCTCAATCTGATAAAAGCCATCTATGAAAAACCAATAGCCAATATCATACTAAATGGTCAAAAACTAAAATCCTTCACATGAAAATCAGGAACAAGACAAGAATTTCCATTATCACCACTCCTGTTCAATATAGTTTTGGAAACATTAGCCACAGCAATTAGACAAGAGAAAGAAATAAAAGGAATAAAGATAGGAAATGAAGAAGTCAAATTGTCCTTATGTGCAGATGACATGATACTCTACATAGAAGACTCCAATAATCCCACCAAACGTCTTCTAGACTTAATAACCAAATTTAGTAAAGTAGCTGGATACAAGGTCAACACACAAAAATCAATAGCTTTCTTCTACACCAGCCACAGACTTACTGAGAGAGAAATAGGGCAAACAATTCCTTTCACAAGAGCATCCAAAAAACTGAAATACCTAGGAATCAACCTAACAAAAGAAATCAAAGACCTCTACTCTGAAAACTATAGCACTTTGAAAAAAGATATTGAAGGGGATATCAGAAAATGGAAAGACATCCCTCACTCCTGGGTAGGAAGGATCAACATAGTGAAAATGGCTATACCTCCAAAATTGCTATATATATTCAATGCAATCCCAATTGAAATCCCAGCAGCATACTTCATAGACCTTGAAAAAACAATCCAAAAATTCATTTGGATCAAGAAGAGACCCAGAATAGCAACAGCAATTCTAGGTAACAGAGACATGGCAGGGGGAACACATCCCCCTACTTGAGACTATACTACAAAGCTACTGTGATAAAAACAGCATGGTATTGGCAAAGAAACAGACCTGAAGTCCAGAGGAACAGATTAGAAGATGCAGAAACAACTCTAGACACACTCAGCCACCTCATCTTTGACAAAGGAGCCAAACACCCTAGCTGGAGCAAAGATTGTCTCTTTAATAAATGGTGCTGGAGAAATTGGGTTTCAACCTGCCAAAGACTAAAACTAGACCTATATCTCTCACCATGTACTAATCTAAAATCAAAATGGATTAAAGACCTAAATATAAAAATAGAAACATTGAACCGGCTGGAACAGAGGTTAGGTAGAACTCTTCAAGACATTGGGGTAGGAAAAGACTATGAACAAAACCTCAGTTGCCCGTGAACTAGCACAAACAATCAACAAGTGGGATCTCTTTTTACTAAAAAGCTTCTGCACAGCAAGATAAACCAACAGCAATGTGAAGAGACAATCCACAATTTGGGAAAAAAATTTTCCCCTGCTGTTCCTCAGACAAAGATCTGCTATCTCAAATCTATAACAAACTTAAAAAAATCAGACCTCCCAAATTTAAAGACCCAATCCAAAAATGGGCATCTGAAATGAACAGACATTTCTCACACACAGAAGTAGACATGGCAAATAAACATATGAAAAAATGTTCAACATCACTGGTCATTTGAGAGATGCAAATGAAAACCACACTGAGATTCCACCTCACCCCAGAAAGAATGGCTTCTATCATGAAATCAACCAACAACAAATGCTGGCCAGGCTGTGGGGAAAGAGTAACCCTGCTCCACTGCTGGTGGGAGTGTAGACTGGTGCAACCACTGTGGAAATCAGTATGGAGATACCTCAAAGACCTAGGACTGGAGTCCCATTTGACCCAGCTATTCCCCTTCTGGGGATCTTCCCCAAAGAATTAAAAGAATCATACCACAGTGATATATGTGCACCCATGTTCATAGTGGCACAGTTTGTAATAGCTAAAACTTGGAAACAGGACAAATGTCCATCAACTGGAAACTGGATAAAGAAAACGTGGGTTTCTTAAAAAAGAAAAAAGAAAATGTGGGTGTCTTATAAAATGGAGTACTACTCATCCATAAAAAATGAGAAATTAGAGACATTTATAGCTAAATGGATGCACATTGAGGTGATATTCTCAAGTGAAATAAACAGGACACCCATGTAAATAACAAATAGTTTCTTGACTGTGAGAAACTGGAAGTGTAAATAAGGACTAAAAGGTATAATAGATAATGTAAAATAGGAAGAGAACAGGCAATTGGGAGGGGGAAGTGGGAGGGGTAGGGAAAAGGAAAGAAGGGAATGGAATTAATATGAGAAAATGAAAAAATGGAAACAAAGTCTTTGTAAATAGAGAGGGATGGAGGGGTTGAAGGGAGGGCAAGGGAAGGGGGAAAAAATGAGAACCAAGAGAGAATGTGCAGGTGCATATCTCCAATGATGAATGTCATTATATTGTACATCTAAAATGTACCAATAAAAGGCTATACAAAAATTTACATATAATTTGGACCATTTCACTGCGTCTTTAAATTTCTATTTTCTGATTATCTTAAATCCATGAAAGATAGAAAAAATAAATTAACTTAAATTTTTAGTAACTAAAATATGCCACACATTATTCTGCTTATTGAGCATACAGATGTAAACCAGAGTGCCAGTGCAAAGTGAGGTTACATTCTAAGGGGAAAGAAAGAAGCAAATAAAAAAATATTGTCAAGTGAAAGAAAAAGGATTGAAATAGATGATCAAGAAGACAATAAGGATAATGCAACAGATGAGCAAAGACTTGAAAAAAGTGAGTCAGAAAATGAAAAGAATGTGTAGAAAATGTTCTAGACATAAGATTCAGTGAGGACAAAGGCACTGATTTGGAGCAGTTCTTAGAATATTTTTTAAACTGAAGGTCAGCTGCTTTGGAGTGTTTGTGTGGAGGGATGAGCTGAAGAGAGATAATATGAAATATATCTGGAAGGAAGTCAGGAACAAGATTGCCTGAGACGTCATAGTGACAGCAGGAATCTATGTTCAAGAGTTTGGAGCTTAGTGTAGTTTCTGGGTAGAAAATGAAGTGAATAAGAACAGGAGCAGAAATAGAGAAAATAGTTAACAGCCTATTGCAGCACTAAGATGAAAGATAAAAGCTTAAAGTGGGACAATGTTGGGTAATGAAATTGTTGGGTTATCAATATATTTTAGAAGACAGCTGACAACATATTTACTTTCACATTCTTCACAGTTACACAGCCAAACTGATAGTTTTTTGGGAAACAGTTTTTCAAGGTAGCCTAATTGATTCAACAGATTTACTTAGTCATGATCTTGACATACTTTCAATAATTTTCCAGACAGTATATATTCAAATATATTGGACAGAAGATCAGTCAGAAAGAAATAAAAACAAAATATTCCCTAACTGAGAATCTCGACATGGCAGAGATGAGTAAGATTGCTGTACCAGAAAAGACATCACACAGACATGGTCAGTGCTACTACTTGTCCTCTGCTAGGGCTTCCATTGTCTTGCAGGGTAGGTAGCTCAGTTACTGGCAATAGAACTTAATGGATGGAGAGTAAGTTCCCCCAAACAAGTTCAGTGCCGGAGCTTGCTAAAGGAGACTACTGAGAAATGCAACAGCTGGATAGGGCTCTACTGTGGGGAAGAAATGCCAAACTCTTAGAGTCACACAGAAGGCAACTGTCCTCCCATCCATCAAGGGATGTCTGTACCTGGTGAAAGTCATTTACAATTCACATCATCCCATACTCCCAAGAATCAACTACCAGGTGTTCTCTTGGAAATTATTTTATCTGTCTTTAAAAAGTCAATAAAAAAGACTAATTAAAATTAATTTTAGAGGTGAATGGGAGTAGAACATATACTATTAGTGGGATTTCCTTAAAAAAGTAAATTATACAGCACAAAGATTTAACTAGTGTTTAGGTATGGCTAACTGGAACTGGCTTCTTTGGCACTATGCTATTATTGCTGTGTCATTACTAAAAGATGCTACAAAATGTAACCCATGCTATTAAAATGCAGGTAAACTAATTTATGCTGAGTTGAGAAAAGATCTCAGAAGTGAGTGGGAATTGAAAGAACTGAAATAAAAGCTGAAGAGAATATTGAAATTAAAGTATTCATGGTAGTTATCTTAGCCAAAGACCAGGATCCACAGAAGTGTGTGGAAGCCAAGCATGGTGCAGAAGGATGTTATATCCATTCATTCTTTCTAGTGGGAATGATGATATTAAAATTAATAGTAACTAAAGAAAAGGTGTAGCTAATAAAGAAAAAGTTTCCACCAAAAATTCCCATCCTTGTCATCCATACAAATGAATTCATGCTTGCAGGGTGTGTCTCTTCCTGATTGTCAATGTCTGAACTCAGCTGTAGCCCAGATTCAGTAAGGAAGGTTCCCAGGAGACTGACATTGCATCTGTGTTAGTAGAATATGTTCATATCTGTTGTATTTTTAAATCTGGGGCTGCATGTGAGATCTGGGTCCCTTTTATGTCCTTCTTTGCTTTTGCTGTTAGAGTATGAAAGAGACACAATCCCCTCATTTGATTATTTTATCCACTTTATTGGTCCTTGACTGACTTCAAGGAGGCAAGAAATGTGTGGGGGACTTTGCATGACAGCTTTGAAATGCAATTTCAGTAACATCATAGGGAATTGGGAAATAGCATTAAAGCATTATCTACAAGATAAGTAAGTATAACTAATATTCTATTTTATTTGTTCAGACTCTTCCTAGCATCTCTCTAGTTTCTTTATAGGACAACAACAAATAAACTTTGCATTCTCTTAAATTTGTACAATCTACTATGCAGATTTCACTATTTTCTTTCTTATGTACCTTTATTTTGGAGGGCAAGTGATGCTGCCTGGAAGAACCCCACATCATAATCCCTAGATCCTGGGAATATGTTATTTTATTTGAGAAAAGGAATTTTGCTGATATGATTAGTTGCAGAATCTTGAGATGAGGAGATGAACCAGTATTATCCAGATATGTACAATGTAAGCCCTAGGACCTTATAAGGGAAAAATAGAAAAGAAGAAAATCAGCCAGAGAAAAAGGTAGGATAATGAAACAAAGGCCAAAGGGATATGGGATATAAGGCAAGGAACAAAAGCATCCCTAGAAACTGGAGAAATGAAGGAAATATATTTTCTTCTACAGTCTTTAGAAGGAATACCATCCACTTTAGACTTCTGACCCGGAGAACTGAGTAATCAAACAGTAAATTTGCGTTGTTTAAAACCACTAAATATGGTAATTTTCTACAGTCAAAATACAAAAATAATACATGAAGTGGAATGGTACTGTAACAAATACACATTGGGGTGTCATTAGAATTGGCAGTGAGGGGCGAGGGATTAAGCTCAGTGGTGCCGCCGCCTGCTGCACAAGCACAAGGACCTGAGTTCTATCCCAAGTACAACAACGAAAAAAAAGAATTGGCAATGGGGCAGAGACATGATAAGATACACATTTATGTACAAGTCTACACATACATGCACAAATGTGAATATATACATATATGCATAAGTCATATGTATATAAATATTACCATCCCATTCAGATTGTAAGATTTTCCAGATTGTATTTACTAATTTTCTTTAAATTTTTATTAAAATCACATATATATATATATATATATATATATATATAACACACACACACACACACATATGTATATCCAACAAGTGGAATGCTGAGTATTATCAGACATGTTTATAAGAATTTTTTCTTTACATTTAATTCTCTATTCTATCCTATGATCTGATAATTATATCCTATTTTACATAAGGAACTTGGAGACACAGAAAAAATACAGCCCACAACCACTGAGGCCAAGAGTGACTCACATTTCATTAACTGCAGAGTCCATGACACTAATTCTTATGCTTTATCGTGCTTATCTCACTGTTGAATAAATCCATATCAGTTTTCATTATTACCAAATATTTGATGTCTGAAAATTTAAATCTTCTTTCTTTTAGTGTTACCTAAATCAATAATACTTACAAATATTCAAAAACATTGTACTGTTTTTAAAAAATGTATTGAACACCTGAATGATGTTATCTATAACTGTAACAAGTCCCTTTTCTGCATGCACAAGTATACATGTGCACACACACACACAAACATACACACAAAAATGTCATTTAAAATTTTCTGTAAACTCTTTTATTTAAAGTAGCAACAATTCACATATTTACAGGTTGTCTTCTGGTCACCTCAGTCCTCTAGTTCCTGACTTTGTGATAAGGAATCATTAAAAGCGATTTTTAGCTATCACAAAAACTTTTACAGTTTAACACATTCTGCTATTGATTTTGTGAGTGAGACTGAAGGTCAATATTATGCAATTGCCAGTTGTCTTGCTTAAGAACAAAATGTAACATATTTAATGGCCAATATGCGAAAGGAAGCAGCAGAATGTGTGAGTGCAGCTTTATTTTTTAATTACATGTATGCATTATGCTATTTAATGCATTTTAAAAATAATTCTTTATGAGAGGAGAAACAATAGAATTTGTAACACACACATGCAAGTATTTAGATATATGGGGATGTAGGGGAAGCAGAATTTTACCTCTAGCCTATATGTTGTTTTGGTTTCAGGTTTTTTGTTGTTGTTTTTATAGCTATGCCAAAAAGTTGAAATAAAACAGATCAGAAGAAAAAAAAAATACAAATGAACATAATATGAGTTTTGCATGGCATAAGAGATTTCATAAGAAAATAAAGAGCCAAAAGACACAGAGTTGAACATTTATGCATTAAATGGACAAAGAGTAGAAAGTTATGGAAAAGAAACTAAACTATATGAGGAGGCATAAAAGATATGAATTATTTAAAGGTCTATACAAAATTATTTTGGCTTCAATTTCCCATGTTGGACAGTAAGAATGTTGCTCCCTCTATATTATCGGGAGGGTATCTTCCATGAAAGAAATCTCATTTTCTGCTTTAAGAAATATAAAGCCTCAGTGATCTTCTTGTACCTGTTGCTTTTCAAGTGCCTCTAACTCAAAATAGCCAATATGTCACAATCTCATATTTAAACTCCTCACATACATATTAAAATGCATTATCTGAGAACTTTAATGATCCACTCTAACATATTTTCTATTAAAACAGTTTAATGAGATAATAATATTTTTAAGAACTGGTCTCATATCAGTAGAATATGTATCCACAGAATGACTTTTAGTAAGTAGAGTATATTTTTAAGTAGCTATGAATATGCAATATAATTGTAAGTACATTGCAGCTTATTCTGCACTGATGTATAAGAGTAATGAATTAGGACATCCCTGATTACCAAAATTTGGAGATAGAGGAAAACCTAACAAATCTGAAATATATATGTACACAGTAGAGGCAATTTTACAATTAAATAAGATTTCCCTTCTCTAGAATTATTAAGACAATGTCTGTGAATGCTGTGTAATCTGGTGTCCAGATGCATATTTTCTATTATTAAATTTAAAACCCTTGATAGGGGCTGTCTGTAAATAACAGTAAAAGCTAATAATCACAACAGATTTAGTACAGAAATTCTCAACACAGAGAACTTCATTGTTCATATCATACTATGTCACCCTCTAAGGTCTAAGCACTATTAAAAAAAAATTGCTTCAGTGAGGCCTTTGTATGAATTCAAACTAAATGTTACATCAGCAGACAGAATTACTCATAAGGATATTTAAATTCATTTTTGAGAAGAAACCCCTTGGCTACCCCAAATTCTCCAGCTTATGCTTCTATTTCATTCAGTAAGAAATGACATTTTCTGACAGCTATACACTTAGACTGTGGTCTTTCTTGGGCTATTTTTAGTCCAAGTCTCAGTGCTACTGTGCAAAATGATTCATGTAACACTGTGTGTGTGTGTGTGTGTGTGTCTGTGTGTGTGTGTGTCTGTGTGTATCTTTACAGTCATTGAGACTGAAGGGGGGTGTTCCTTGGGTTTGTGAGGCTTTCAGCCCCAAATGAGATCTTTTCCTAACTTCAAGTCTGAGAGACAGTGAGATACAAGAAGAAGAATGTTGACAGTGAAGTTAGAAGATCTTGATGGCATGTCTTTGGAGATCTCCATCATATATCCCTCTTCCTACTAGGAAGAGGACTTTGGTTTCACATCTATAAAGTAAACACTTTGAACCAGAAGATCTACTCTAAATCAAACATATGACAAATCAACAAGCAAGTATCTTGAGTTCCAGGATATTATATTATTTTCTTTATGTTTCTTCCAGCACCAAGTTACCTGCTGTGCATAACCTTTGAAAGCACAATAGAGACTATTGATCTGTAGTGTTGGCAGCATTGTGGATACATACAAAACTAACAATCTATCTTTTTTGCTCCTATATTGCCTATCCTACAAAATAAGGTGAACTATCTCAATTTTCAATTCTGTGACTTGAATCAAGAGCAGATAATAATAAAGAAAATTGCATGTAGATACAAATGTATCTTTCCCGATCTTAGGCTGCTCATGTATCTTAGCTGTTCATTGATAAGAACTGTAAACTCCAACAGAGCTTATGTCTCCTTTATATAACTCCACTTGTATCTTGACAGACCTATCTTAAAAGTACTCTTCCCTTAAATATTATTCAATAAATTGTAACTGACTTGAGTATTCCATTGATTAGATGATAATGTTGCTTATGATAATAAAGCTAAACAATAATGTGATGCTTATTACTGAGAGGACTCTAACATTCTCCAGTAGATAAGTACTTTGTTAGATATAGACTTAAAGTATAAAGGAATCAAAATTCATCTTATTTGTTGGTTCTTCATTTTTTCAACTCATATATGCTGTATTCTGTACAGTTAATAAAATACAAGGTTTGAAATTACAACAGAATCTACATTAACTATAAAACAAGCTATTTATTGTTCTATATAATGTCAGGCACCAAAGTTCCATCTTTCTAGCCTAATAACAATTAGATAATTTCATACTTCTGGAATAAGTGCAATAATTGTCTATAAAGATAATAATGTCTGGAATATAGGAATTCATTAAATATTTTTAAATAGAATATGGCTCCCTACATTTAATAGAAATAATAGAATGGTCTGTTTTGGTTTAGTTATAAGCATATAAAATACCAAATATATATGGAAGACAATATCTAATATCTAAAAAAATCTTATATGAACTGGCATTTTACCTTCATAAACTAGAAAGTAAAGATCTGTCTTTAGAATGATTTTTCATAGATCTGTAAAATCTTAAACTGTACTGGGTAATAAAAAGAGTAAAGCTGCAGGGACCCACCCTATTGATCATGCCCAAAGCTGGCTATAGGCAGTAGGCTGTAAAGAGTTAAGCTCACAGGCTGGGGATTTAGCTCAGTGGTTCTGCAGCCTGCCTTGCAAGTGCAAGGACCCAAGTTTGATCCCGGTACCAAAAAAAAAAAAAAAAGACAACCCTACAATTGGCTTGTTTTGAGAAGTGAGTCTGGCAGAAGCCTACATGCTGAGGTCAGAGTAAACTGCACCCAAATTCCATTTCCATGACTAAAACCTTATCTAGAAGGACAAGATTCTAATTGCAACCCTATATCTTGTCTGTTCTGTTCTTAATTCAGGAATGCTTTGTCTTTTCCTCTACAAGCCTTACCTGCACATCCTTGCACATAGTTCCCCTTTAGCACATAGTTCCTTTTACCTCAATTTGATTACCAATAAAAATCAGTGGCTTAGACTGATCAGGCCCTTTGCTGGTTGCTCAGCACTGGCCATCCTGGATCCTCATTTCTCTGTTTATTTAATTTTCTGAATTTTTCTTCAGCCCTACAGGGTACACTGGGCAAGAAACTGGAGCCTACTGCAGAGGTCTCAAGTATAAAGCAAATTTTGTTTTGTTTCTAAGAAATTTCACTTAACTCTAAAGTTTTAGTGTATGTCAAATCACAAATTATGTTTAATCAGTGAATATTTAGTTATTTTTTTCTAAGACAAAGATAAAAAAGTTGTTTTTTCCTTTTTAAATTGCTTACTGATAAAATGACTGAATATGCAAATACTCCATTTGCTTTCACTTTTTCTCAAATAAAATTATCATGCTGGATGACAACATCACATTTTGTGATAATGAAATAGACTTCTAAGTGACTCATGAAAACAAAGCATTAACAATGTCATAAATGGTAAAAAAAATAAAGTAAATAATTTTAATGGTACTTTCTGTTCTCTAAATTGCACTTTTGCAGTTGATGTGAACAGTATTTTACACTCCAACCTCAAACTATATACTTTTAACCCAAGTATCTTCACCTACTCACTTATCACCCAACACTTTTTTATTTATGACACTTCTAAATTTGAATTTCATTTTTGTATTTTCTAAATATACTTACTCTTTGCTTTCCAAACACAATGCCTTTGTTTATGTTTTTTTTCTCTGGTTGGACTATCATTTGTTATCATCCAAAGTTCTATTCAACTTTACATATTCATGTCCATATCTACTACCTTTGTGAACCAGAATGGGGACAAAGTGTATGTGGATTCCCAAATCCTTTAAAAGTGTGGCATGTATTTTTCCCTACCACTTCACTCAACCCAAAACTGTTATCAACCTCAAAAACCAGGTGCAGCATAAAGGCAGTATGCCTCCCTCAAGTGTCTCCAAGATAAAATTAAGTGGGAAAATAAAACTGCTGAATATCACCATAGAAAGACTCAGGAAATAGCCCCAGACCTTTAACCTATTGCTCATTAAAAGCATGATTTGTGTTTTCTTCTGAGGCACTCAGGGTTTAAAAGCTATTTGTGCTAACAGTGACTTATGACCTGTGACTACAGATGCCCAGTGGATAGCTGAAGAGGAGAAAGCTTGGCATCTTTGCTTTCATTTCATAGTGTAGCTGTCTCATTTATTACATTATAACTTTGGGTCAGATCCCTGCTCAGCTCTATCACTAGTACGAGATGATTTGGAGAATTTCTGTTTAAAACTAGTAATGTAAGGTTTTTAGCCCTAAATTTACCCAGACTCTTTTATTCTGTTAATACTGAGAATACTAAATAAGAGGCTTACGGGGATGTCCAATGACCAATTTTTACCCCCTGGAATAGTTGCATAGAATTTTTCAGTCATTTCCCTAAAACTGGAGTCACCTGGGATTGCAGAAGAGCCTCAAGAAAAACAAACAAACAATAAACCAGACTGCCTTCAATCTCACTAATCAGGGACAATCAATCATAGGAATAAAATTTCCCGTATAAGGATTTTTTTCTGAGCTGTAAAACAAAATCTGAGATAATGATTCACCAGGACAGCATCTCATAAAACTGGTCTCTTCCTTTTTGTTAATGGGCCAGTCTGATCTTTTTTGCCAGATCTCTGCTCCCCATAACTCCTCAAATTGAAATTCCTTCCCTACTTACTCTTACTTTCCATTGTTAAATGGATGGCCTGGCCTAATCTCATGCCTGTGGCCCTTTCAGTTTACCCTTAAGATAAAGTCCCTTCCCATTTTCTTTTACTTCACAATTACAGCATTTGCATACACATTCATGTTGCTTCAGTTTTAATGTCCATTATCACTGAAGAAGTATGGACTCTAGCCAAAGAGGTAAAATACAGAGGCATGACAGAGCCTCTCCAAATCAGCTCTTTTTTAGGTTCAACTGGAGGTGTAAGAGAATGATAGTACATGAGTCAAGAAGGAAAGCAAAACTTGGTATGATAAATGAAGATCTTTGAATATATAATCTTGAAATCATGGGCTATCTCAGATTCGCATCTCAAAAAGACCCATCTTACAAAAATGGCATATTCACCTCTCAGTTCAAACACATTTAACCCATAATTCTTGTCACTTTCTGAAGCAGTTATGGAAGCCCATTTTTATGTCTTTATTATGCTTTTGGGGCTCTCTCAGTGTCCAAACCTTCAAAACATTTACTTTTTAAGGTCATTTTGACTATGGGGAAGAGGCAGAAATCACATGGTGCATATCCATTGAAAAAGGTGGATGAGAAAAGTGGTTTTTTGAGGGTTATTAATGGCAATGTGTTTTTTACAATATTTTTTTTTTTACATATAAGCTTTTGTCATATATTTTAACCATACTGTGTAGCTTAGAGGGTACAACTTGGAATTTAGTTAAAAGGTCATCGAGGAATCACCCCGCTGCAGAGAGGCAGGTCTGCCCATGCCCTACCCAGGTCCCAAGTCACGCAGAAGACGCTGAATCACCCCGCTGCAGACAGGCAGCCACCTGGTTCCACACTACAAAGATGCAGAGGACACGAGACCACCAGACCAAGGTACTGAGTCCCACTGCTCCCGGCCCAGAGGTAGGGGCTTCTGAGCCACCATCCCACTGCTCCTGGTCCAGAGGAAGGGACTTCCCGGCCACCATCCCTCCCGCTGCTCACAGCCCACAGGAAAGGGCTTTTGGGTCACTATCCCTGCCGCTGCTCCTGGCCCCTGGCCCACATCTCCTGGCTCAGAGGAGGTAATCCATGCAGGTGCTAACAGCCCCCCACCACAGTCAAAATGAGAAAACGTAAATAAGTCTCAAAACCAGACTTCCAGATCACCCACAGTAACCCCAAAGGGAAAAGAGATGGAACACTCTGATACTCAACTACCTGGACCCAATGAACTGGCAACAAAAGGGGATCTGGAAAAAATGAAATCAGAAATAATTTCTCAGATAATAGGAGAAATTGTGCCCCTAGTGCAAGACATGATTAATAAATCTAGAGAGGAGCTCAGGAACATGATGGAATCCCAACATAAGAAACAAATGGAATCCATAAAACAGATGCAAATAGATTTCCAGGACATGAAAAACTCCACTGAAAGTCTACACAGCAGAATGAGCCAATGTGAGGACAGAATTTAACAGAGAGAAGATAAGATTGCAATTAGTGACCAGGAAAAGAAAAATTGCTTCAAAATTATAAGGGAACATGAGAAATCAATCCAGCATCTGCTAGATGATGCAAAGAAGAATAACATAAGATTGATTGGAGTAAATGAAGAAACAGGAGAGAGTGGAGGTGACATAAAAAATCTCTTCATAGAAATAAGGGCAGAAAACTTCCCAAGCAGGGGAAAAGAACTTGACATACAGATAAGTGAGGCATATAAGACTCCAAATAGCCTTGATCAAAAAAAAAATCTGCACATAGGCATATAATTGTTAAGATTCCAAAAACACAACAGAAGAACAAAGTTCTCCAAGCAGTCAGAGAAAAGAAACAAATCACATACAAAAGAAAGCCCATCAGAATAACAGCAGACTGCTCAACACAAACCATCAAGGCAAGGAGAGCTTGGAGTGACATATTCCAAGCCCTAAAAGAAAACAGCCTCCAACCCAGATTGATGTACCCTGCAAAACTATCTTTCAAAATGGATGGAGAAATAAGATACTTTCATGACAAAGAGCACCTTAGGAACTTCGTGAATACCAAACCAGCACTCCAAAGAATTGTACACAATATCCTAGGAACAGACATTGAGGATCACAACCCCAGGAAGCAAAGCAGAATGAACCCATCTGGCATGACAAGAAATTAAATGTAAAGGGGGAGAACCCAACAAAAAGAAAAAGTCACGGCAATGACAAGTCAATACGTTTTGGTTATAACCATCAATGTTAATGGTCTCAATTCACCAATCAAAAGAAATAGGCTGGCAGAATGGGTCAAGAAGCAAAATCCAACAATATGCTGCATACAAGAAACACACTTCATTCAAAAGGAAACTCATAGACTGAAAGTTAAAGGATGGAAAACAATACTCCATGTGACAGGAACCCAAAAAAAAGCAGGAGTAGCTATCCTCTTGGCAGATCAAGTAGATTTCAAACCAACACTGATTAAGAGAGATGAAGAAGGACATTACATCCTTGTAAAGGGAAGAATCCAAGAGGAAGAGATGACAATCATAAATATCTATGCACCAAACACTAGTGCACCCAATTACATAAAATAAATACTAACAGACATGAAAAGTCATATATGCACTAATACAATTGCAGTGGGGAAGCTCAACAGCCCACTGTCACAAATAGATAGATAAACTAGACTAAAAATAAGTAATGAAATACTAGAACTCAATTAAACTCTTGAACAAATGAACTTAACATGTTTACAGAGTCTTCCACCACACAAAACAGAATACACATTCTTCTTAGCTGCACATGGGTCATTCTCAAAAATAGACCACATACTCACACATAGAACATGTTTAAGTAAGTGCAAAGAAATTGAAGTTATCCCCTGTATATTATCAGACCATAGTGTGATGAAATTGGAGATCCATAGCAAAAGAAACTCAAAAACTTTCATAAACATGTGGAAATTGAACAACACACTTCTGAATAAGCAATGGGTCACAGAGGAAATTAAAGAAGAAATCAGACAGTTCCTTCAATTAAATGACAATGACAATACAACATATCAGAATCTATGGGACACAATGAAAGCAGTCTTGTGAGGCAAATTCATAGCAGTGAATATGCATATTCAGAAAACAGAACGAGCCCAATTACACAACCTGGTGCTGAACCTCAAGCTTCTAGATAAAGAAGAGCAAGAAAACCCCAAAGCTCACACAAGGGAGGAAATTATAAAGATCAAAGGAGAAATCAGTGCAATGGAGACTAAGAGAACGGTACAAAAAATCAATGAAGCCAAGAGTTGATTCTTCAAAAGAATCAACAAAATTGACAAACCTTTAGCCAACCTTGTCAGAAAAAGGAAAGAAAAGGCCCAAACCCATGCAATTAGGAATGAAAAGGGTGAAATTACAATAGACCCAGCAGAAATCCAGAGGATCATCAATACCTACTTCCAGAACCTATACACCAATAAGATGGATAACACAGAAGAAATGGACAGATTCCTAGATACATATGAATCACCAAAGGTGAATGAAGAAGACCTAAAAATTCTGAACAACCCAATATCAACTAATGAAATTGAAAATGTAATTAAAAACTAATCAACTAAGAAAAGCCCAGGCCCTGATGGCTTCACTGCTGAATTCTACAAGACATTTAGAGAGGAACTACTGCCACTACTGTTGAAACTCTTCAATGAAATTGAAAGGGAAGCAATACTCCCAAATTCATTCCTGGAAGCAAGCATCACCTTGATCACCAAAGCAGAGAAAGACCAAACTGAAAAAGAGAACTATAGGCCAATTTCACTAATGAACATAGACGCAAAAATCCTTAATAAGATAATGGCAAACAGCATGCAGAAGATCATCAAGAAGATCATACACCCTGATCAAGTGGGATTCATCCCAGGGATGCAGGGATGGTTCAATATACCCAAATCAATCAATGTAATATGCTATATCAATAGAGCCAAGGACAAAAACCATATGCTTATCTCCATAGACACAAAAAAATCATTTGAGAAAATCCAACATGCATTTATGATAAAAACCCTACAAAAAATTGGAATAGATGGTCTCTACCTCAAACTGATAGAAGCCATCTATGAAAATCTAACAGCCAATATCATAGTAAAGGGTCAAAAACTGAAATCCTTCACACTAAAATCAGGAACAAAACAAGGATGTCCACTATCACCACTCTTGTTCAATATAGTTCTGGAAACAGTAGCCATGGCCATTAGACAAGAGAAAGAAATAAAAGGAATAAAGATAGGAAATGAAGAAGTCAAATTGTCATTATTTGCAGATGACATGATACTCTATATAGAAGACCTCAAGAACTCCACCAAAAGTCTTCCAGACTTAATAATTAATTCAGTCAAGTAGCTGGTTACGAGGTCAACACAAAAAAATCAATAGCTTTCCTCTACACCAATGACAGACTCACTGAGAGATAAATAGGACAAATAATTCCTTTCACAAGAGCACCCAAAAATCTGAAATACCTAAGAATCATCCTAACAAAAGAAATCAAAGACCTCTTCTCTGAAAACTATGGCACTCTGAAAAGAGAGATTGAAGATGATATCAGAAAATGGACAGACATGCCCTGCTCCTGGGTAGGAAGGATTAATATAGTGAAAATGGTCATACTTCCAAAACTGCTATGCATATTCAATGAAATTCCAATTGAGATCCCAGCAGCATACTTCATGGACCTTGAGAAAACGATCCAAAAATTCATTTGGAACAAGAAGAGACCCAGAATAGCAAAAGCAATTCTAGGTAACAGAGACATGGCAGGGAGTATCACAATCCCCAACCTGAAACTATACTACAAAGCTACTGTGATAAAAACAGCATGGTACTGGCAAAGAAACAGACTTGAGGACCAGTGGAACAGATTAGAAGATGCAGAAGCAACGTCAAACACACTCAGCCATCTCATCTTCGATAAAGGAGCCAAACTCCCTCACTGGAGGAAAGATAGCCTCTTTAATACATGGTGCTGGAAAAATTGGGCTTCAACTTGCTAGAGATTAAAACTAGACCTGTATCTCTCACCATGCACTAAACTAAAATCAAAATGGATTAAAGATCCAAATATTAAAATGAACCTCTGAACCAGTTGGAACAGAGGTTAGGTAGAACCCTTGAAGACATCGGTGTAGGAAAAGATTTTATGAACAATACCTCACTTGCCCGTGAACTAGCACAAACAATTAACAAGTGGGATCTCTTCTTATTAAAAGGCTTCTGCACAGCAAGAGAAACCACCAGCAGTGTGAAGAGACAACCCACAATGTGGGAAAATATCTTCACCTGCTTTTCCTCAGACAAAGGTCTACTACCTCAAATCTACAAAGAATTTAAAAAGATCGGACCTCCCAAATTTAAAGACCCAATCCGAAAATGGGCATCTGAAATGAACAGACATTTCTCAGACAAAGAAGTAGAAACAGCAAATAAATACATGATAAAATGTTCAACATCACTGGTCATTCAAGAGATGCAAATGAAAACAATGCTGAGATTCCACTTCACTCCAGAAAGAATGGCTGCTATCATGAAATCAACCAATAACAAATGCTGGCAGGGCTGTGAGGACAGAGGAACCCTGCTCCACTGCTGGTGGGAGTGTAGACTGCTGCAAGCACTGTGGAAATCAGTATTGAGATACCTCAAAGAACTAGGACTGGAAGTCCCATTTGACCCTCCTATTCCACTGCTGGGGATCTTCCCCATAGAATTAAAAGAATCATACCACAGTGGTATATGTGTGCCCATGTTCATAGTAGCACAGTTTGTAACAGCTAAAACTTGGAAACAGCCCAAATGCCCATCAACTGGAGACTGGATAAAGAAAATGTGGGTTTTTTTTAATAAAATGGAGTACTACCCAGCCATAAAAAATGAGAAATTAGAGACATTTATAGTTAAGTGGATGCACATTGAGGCAATACTCTTAAGTGCAATAAATAGGACACACATGAATAAATACCGAATAGTTTCTCTCATGTGAGAAACTGAAAGTGTAAATAAGAACTAAATGTATGATAGGTAATGTGAAATAGGAAGAAAAGGGGCAAAGGGGAAGGAAGTGGGAGGGCTAGAGGAAAGGATAGAAGGGAATGGGATTAACATGAGAAAATGGAAAAATAGGAACAAAATCTTTGTAAATAGGGAGGACTGGAGGGGTTAAAGGGAGGGCTGGGCAAGGGTGAAAAATAAGAACCAAGAGAGATTATGTAAAGGTGCAAATTTCCAATGATGAATGCCATTACATTGTATACCTGAAATGTACCAATGATTAGAATGAATAATTGATAATATAAAATAGGAAGAAAAGGTCCAAAGGGGTAGGGGTAGTGGGAGGGGCAGGGGAAAGGAAAGAAGGGAAAGGACAAATGATGAGAAATGGAAAACATGGAAATAAAGTCTTTGTAAATAGGGAAGGGTGGAAGGTGTGAAGGGAGGGCTAGGAATGGGGAAAAACTAAGAACCAAGATGCATTATGTAAAGGTACAATTCCCAATGAGAAATGTAATTGTGTTGTACACCTACAATGTACCAATAAAAGAATTTAATTTAAAAAAATTGTCATTGAATAATTTTAAGCAAGAAAAATCAAGAATATATTAAGATCATGGGAATGGAAAGGAACAGGTATAGTTCTTATTAAATAGAGTTAAAATTTGTTTACTGAGTTGATAGGAGGTATTGAGGCTGAGAGATGAAAATGAAATAAATTCCAAATTTATGATCTTGTAACCAGATTGCCCTTCTGTGAACAGGGATTTGTTTAGTACAAACACATTTGAAGGAAAAGGTTATATTTGTAATCTGTGATACAGTACACAGAGGAGGGTCTCTGGCATAATACAGTTGATCACGTACATCTGAGGCTGCTGATTCTGAGACAAACAAAGTTTTCAATGATTTTTTTAAAATAAAGAATGTGTCTGGAGGTCAGCTGAGCTTAGAGGAAGATGAGCTATCCATATCACAGAGGTCTATTAGAATAACAAGTAGCCAAAATGAGACTACCAGGGATATCTGTACTCAGTTCAATAACATAAGCCAGAGGCTTGAATCAGAGAAAGCACACACTTTCATTTCACTTTTGAGCCAAGGCTTTGGAGACAAGTGGATGCTGAGACCCAAGGCCCACTCTCTGTTGGAAAAGTCCCAAATAAAGATTGACAGTTTTATGGCATCTGAGGTAGAGGGGAAGAGCTAGAAGTTGAAAATACTGATTTAGAGCTGGGGAAATCTCTTCAGGGTCTCCTGCTCTGTGGTCACTTTCTAATAAATTGGCATTGGCAGAAGTATCTATCAAGGCTTGCTGAAGGCTTCACATACAGATCTAAATAACTGTCATTATATATTGTGAGAAAATATAAAGAGAGACTTTCTTTTTTCCAGATCCAAACTATTTATTTAACAATGTATGTCTTAGACCATTGTTCCAGACAATTTAATTAACTGGAACAATGTAAAAGACCTAGGATGTTTCCTATAGATTTGAAAGGAAAAACAAATCTACAGTGTAAAAATTCCTCAGAGGAAAATGTTCCCATGAGGAGATAGGCTGGTTAATAAAAATCAAACAACAACAACAAAAATGCCTGAGGGAATAAAGACTGATTTTAAGTGATGTTCATCCTTAAAAAACTTACCTACTCTCTCTGAGCTATACTTTTCTGTTTTGTAAGGGAAGCACAAAAATATGTCGCATAACAGCACAATATGTATCTCATGAAATTATTGAAAGCCTCAATGAAATAACAAGTGTAATGCATCTAGCATGTTGCTTACCTTGATGGAAAACTGAAACTTCCTAATTCAACAAGCAATTATTCAGGATTTTATTGTGTGTTGAAGTCTAAGATCATTGATGTGAAATGTAGAAATGAATAAAAAGAGACAGTGATCTTCAAGATGCTTAAAATCAAGAAAATGAGGGCCAGGATTTAGCTCAGCCATCCAGAGTCTGCCTGGCAACCACAAGGTCCTGAGTTTGATTCCTGGTACCCAAAAGAAAAAAGGAAATGAACAAATTATATAATATTATCAAAAGGTCCAGCTGATCAGTTTCCAAGAAACTGATAGCTTATCAACTGAGCTAAAATATTTGCATTGAATTAAATATCAAATAAATTTTACTTGTCAAAAAAAGAAAAAGGAATGCTCACTAGTCCTATTCCTATGAAATATCAGCCAAAGAAGACCCTCCCTCTTATTCTCTCCTCTTTTCTATCCCATTTCTCCCTCCCTTGTTGGAACTAAGAGTTGGACCTTGTTATAGAGCAGGGTTCCTGCAGGTCAGCATTGTTGCCATTTGGGGTCAAATACTTTTTTATGTGTGTCTTGCACATTGCAGGATGTTTAACAGCATCCTGACCTCTACTATTAAATGCTATAATGCCTTCTCCCAGTGTGACCACCATAAGTGTCTCCAGACACCATGGTCCAGTGTTCTTTGGGGGACAGCATTACACCCATAGGGAAAGAACATTGCCATGACTCGCTAAATAGCAGCAGAGCAGCTGTGATTCCTTGCCAGAGAACTTGTGTCATAAATAGTGGAAATATCCAGTGGAAATATCCCAGGTGCATTTTCTCATGCTATCTATTGTCTTCAAAGTGCAGGCATCATAAAAGGTCCCATCCAGCCATATCTATTTAATGGGTTGATAAGGACCCAATTCTTTCTTGTTGAGAAGACATACTTTTATTAATGTTATTTGTCATTACATTACTGAGGTAGGGTGCTGGATCTCTCAAGAGGACTCAAATTATACTGGAAGGAAACCATGGTCCTCTGAGGCCTTTTGAAATAAGGTGCTTATTGTGATTGTTTTAACTGTATTTTTATATTGTCACACACATATTTATTACACAAGCTTTCTTGTTTTAAAATCCATTTCTGTAACCAAATTAGTTTTATTATCATCCAAGCTCAAAAACATTTGGATAACAAAGTTAAAAGAAACATTCGGTTTGTTACTTCAAGTTTCCAAATGTATTATCTCTCTAAAATAAACAATTTATATTACTTTATTGAAATACTGAAAACATTCAATCAGTATGCCATTAAAAAGTACATCTTCATAGTGTGTACGTATATATGTATATGTGTATGTATATATGTACATATATATACATTTCCAAGAAACTAGTTTGTTCATTGAAAAACTTAAAATTAAAGTCATATTTTTAATATCTATAAATTTTACATTTATATTAAATTAAATGGAGTATTACTTCTTAATCATTCTTCTAAAATAAGATGTTTAAAACATCAACAGTCAAATATGCAGTAAGTGTGTTATTTACATTGTTTATTAAACACAACTAAAATTTTAAAATGAAAATAGACCTTAGTTTGATTATAATACTCATTTCTTTCATGCAGGTTTTACAAAATAGATATTCAGGTAGAAATAAAAACTTAAAAAAGGGAATATTTTGGAATTAAGCTCCTTTCAACTGATTTTTATGACAAGGTAAGAAGATACTATATGAAAAAATTTTATTAATTAAACAAAGCAATTAGGTAATATTTGAGTTTTTAAAATAGTCATTACAAGGCTAATTTTGGACAAAATACTTTAGAAGTTCCCATCTTTAGTGTTGCCCCCAACTTCAGGGAATTTGAAAGTCATCCCTGCCATCACCACAATCATTTCTCTGGAATGTGAAAGCCTTGAAGAGAGAAAAAAAAAATGTTCAATTTAGGTGCTCGTGATAAGTCTACATACTGGAGGTAACGATGACAATAATTTGAGACACACTTGACTGAACTCCCTCCTAATGGCTGTATGTGTTTTACATTAGCCATTCTCAAAAGTATGTGAAAATAGTGTTTCTCTACAACTTCTCATTAGCCTATTTGTATCTTCTTTATACATAAGAAATGTCTTCCAGTATTTCACAACACACATAAGTATCTGAATACACTGACAACTATTGTCTTCTCCAAGAGTCAACACCAAGATCTGTATAAATATAGCTAGTTTACCTTTACCTTACTGATCACTGTCTGGATCCAGAAGTCTAGGATGCAGTCTGAGCATGGACATGTTTAACAAATTCCCAGCTAACACTCACTTTCACATAATGCTCATTTCCAGATCATGCTAAAGGTTATTTATGAAGTAGTATTATCATGTTGAGAGTATTTTTGGCTTTTGGGAAATTTGATTTACTGAGGCAAAATTATCTTTGAATAAGAGAAAGACATACTTTAGTTACATTTAAACATCTTGCAATTTACTCCCCACAGATAAAATAATCTCTTACTGCCAATCACTATGGATTCTGACTTAAAAAGAAATGATTTCAATATAATTACATTTAAGTTCGTGCAATTATAATTAGCTATGTGATTATGACTGAGTTGAATTTTATAATTTCATTAGTTAGTAAAAAACTTTTACCCTTTTTAACCTAGCATATGGATGACCACATTTTGAAAGGTAATTTAACACAAGCTTTTGTGAAGTAAATGAACTGGAAATGAATTGATTGAAATTTTAGTGATCTATCTGTTCTGTAAAACCCCAAAACAAAACTTTTTATCAAGGTAAACACAAAAAAATCCCTTTATTTTATACACTAAAGGATGTATAATAAAATATACCCATTTAGAAAAATACTCAATGCAAATGTGAAACAGAAAATAGAATTTTGCCACGCGAAGTTGACACCTTGATTTTTTTTTTTTTTTTTTTTTTTGTACCAGGGATCAAACTCAGGACCTTGCGCTTTTGAGGCAGGCGCCGGAACCACTGAGCTAAATCTCCAGCCCCAACACTTTGATTTTTTAAATGGGTGATAATTTGAAAACTGAGTTATTATAGATTGAAAAATTGTAGTGTTACAAATCTAGTGAGTCTTAATCACATAATTACATTTATTTAGCACTAGGTTTCTCAACCAATAATTCTCTGTGAACTATAAATACTTTTTATATAACTAAGCTGCTTATTATTCTCACACAGCTTGAAATTTATAAATTCACAAATAGAAGTAGATACATGATCTGAAGCTTCATGCTGCCCAGACCTGTGCCATCCCAATATATACTGGTTAATGCTCCTTGAGGTTAGAGGATTTTGTTGATCAACATACTCATCTGTAGATTTTCACTATGTTGTGGAAGGTGAGTATACTACTGGTGGAAAGTTATTAAATGCTCTTTGTAGAAGTTCCCTGCTACATTATACATAACAGATTAGTGAAGTCTAAGGAAATTTTTTTCTCAAAAATATAGCTGAGAAAAAAATAATGTGATGTAGCTTCAAACTCCCAGCCCTCCACAGAAACATTGAAAAATAAGCAGAAACTGCTGGAGCCAATTGATCAGATCTCAGAAAACCAGCAACTAAGGGAACAGTAAACAAAGAAAAGACAACTGAAAAGATGGGAAGAGAGATTTGGGTCATTCTCATGCCTCCCTCCTTCCCTGATGCAGTGGCAGACTTAAAAATGGCAGCCTGTATTTTCAATATGGGACCCTTCTTCCTGGTTTCGGAGAGAGGAGAGCAGACTTCATTTAAAATTACTGTGTTTGTCTGTTCAAGCTTGTCTGGAAAACTGCCAAGGCGTATTCACACAGAGTGATTTTACCTGTTTGCCTATTGCAGAAACTTACTGGTGGTAAAAAGCAGCAGTCAATGCTGGAAAATGTTGTAAGGCAAATGGAAAACCTGTAATCTGCCTGCAGAAAAATACAGCACATGAAACTCACATTGCCTATATCCTGGAAGGAAAAGCTGGGCAAAGCTTTATTTTGGATATTAGGGCGCTAAATATACCTGTGTCTATTGAGGAATGTAAATATTCCTATGTATATTGAGGTATTTAAATACACACATGCACACAGCGCACACACAGGCACACATACATGTGCCCAAGGCAAAACATATGATCAGGAAACACCTGAGGAGATCCTAACAATTCATGAAAATATAATTAAAGAGAAGTGTACTCATTCTTTTTCTGGTTTTGTTTTTTGAGATTTCATATATAAGTCTATAAGCTATTTTAATTATTCTTCCATATGGTGTGCAGTACAGGTCCATTGGTAAATTTAGAATTTTTCAACCTATTCATTTTAATATACCTTAGAGTCAAGATCTGCAAAGTAAACACACCTATTTATATTTCTTCAAATATAAACAAGCACACACAGCTTTTATTGTTGAGTGTCCTACCATCTTTATCCTGCTTGACTATGAAGGGTGAGTATCTGCTTTCTTATTAGTATAATCCAATTTGTTACCAAAATATATGGTATTTATTTGCAACATACTTTGAGGCCTCTTTCCTCTGAATTGATAGTACTCTTTCAAGTCAGAATTCCAACAGTTCTTTCATGAACTACTTCAGTAATTCTATTAATGACAAATTCATTTAAATCTATTATGGCATCAACTATTATAATATGAGCTAACAACATTTTAATTATGTGTAAAATAAATCTCTTACGTAAAATAAATAGGACACACATGTAAATACCAAATAGTTCCTCTGGTGTGAGAAACTGAAGGTGTAAATAAGAACTAAAAGGTATAATAGATAAAGTGAAATAGGAAGAAAAGGGGCAAAAGGGAAGGGGAAGTGGGAGGGGTAGGGAAATAAAGAAGGAAATGGAATTAATATGAGAAAATGAAAAAAAGGAAACAAAGTCTTTGTAAATAGGGAGGGATGGAGGGGTTGAAGGGAGGGCAGGGGAAGGGGGAAAAAACAAGAACCAAGGTAGATTAAAAAAAGGTGCAAATTCCCAATGATGAATGTCATTATATTGTATACCTAAAATGTACCAATAAAATTAATAATAAAAAAGAATGTTTTCCTGTCATTCGGTATTCTGATTCTAATTTTAACTTAGTTTTCTTTTCACTAAGCTGATATGTCCTTGTTTTAAAGATAATTGATGTACCACCATAACTTGAATTCTTCAACTTACATGGATTTTGTAGTGTTAGTAGTTACTTTATTTTATTATTCTATTATTTTCATAATATCTAATATAATGAAAGATCATTACTAAAAATTTTCCAAGTCAATTTGGATGTAATATCTCTATTTTTTCCCTGTTCATTCATTCTTACTGAGTCTTTTCTTGTGGCGCTCATCAATTTATGCCATGCCATAAAAAATAACTGCTTTTATGTCTTTTGCGTATTCTACTATAACACAAAATTCTTCTGAGTTAAATCTTGGTACTAGTTATCACAACACATACCCGGATGTCTAAGAATATTATTTTTAAATAAATAATTTTCTGTTAAATCCATACTGTATATTAAGAAAAGATCAATTCAGTCCTCAGAAAAAAAGGGCATCTCAGGGCCTTTGCTTTGGCATTCATGCAAAGTTGTATGTTATTCCTCCATACACTTATGTAGGTTACTTCCCCATTTTTCCATCTTTGCTTAAACATCCATCATTATATTTATGTTATTTAAACTCATCCTCTTCAGCATTAATTTGTTTTGCAGTTCCTATATTTATCTGACATTATAATACATATTAACTTAATTTTATACCATTAGCCTTTCTATATAACATAAGCTCCATGAGGGAAAGAGTGCTTCCTACACCTAGAGTAGTATTAGTCACATAATCATTTTAAATATGTGTATTTAACAACTGAATGCAAGTTGATGGTCTTTCCATAAATGATCCCATCATGCATTCTAGAGTGATTTTAGTTCACGTCAAACAAGGAGAGCATAAATTCATGAAGTCAATAATTAAGGAAACAATGAAAAGATCCTTTACAATACTTTCTATATATGTTGAAAAAAAACAATATGTAAGGAATACTTTGCCTGCAGAAAATTGCTTTGGTTTGATCTAAAATAATACCCAAAATACTCATGGGTTCAGTGGTGGGCTTTCGAAAAAGGGACTGGATCATGGCACCACCAGACTCATCATTGGATTAATTCGTTACTGAGTTCATAGCTGAATATATTAGGAAGTAGAGCTTGTTTGGAGAAAGAAGGGTACTGGAAAAATGATCTACAATGGTATATTTTTGTCCCCAGCCCCTTTTTCT